>NC_022016.1:77269403-77322993 GCF_000317375.1 Microtus ochrogaster | reverse complement strand
TGTGGTTGCTGGGAATTGAACTCAGGACCTTTGGAAGAGCAGGCAATGCTCTTAACCTCTGAGCCATCTCTCCAGCCCCAGTCACTTTCTTCTGTATCCTGAAGAATGTCTGGCAGACTCTTTCATGAAGCAGGAACCCTGAAGGACCATCTCATCTCTTTTGGCAAGTTCAGCAGTCTTTTTTTCTGTGGGTCATGCATGTCCAGTTCATACAGCATGCCATCAAGTAGTCCAGGCAAGAGCAATTTCTTGCCCAAATGGCTAGCAAACTCCTTAAGGAGCCTATTCGATGTCCATCATCCTCTTGAAGTAATTGGTGCTGCCAGAAGCAGACATGTCTCACTGTTGAGAAAAGTCTAAGTTCTTAAAACCTTTTAAGTAACATATTCTGTAGGTCTTCGAAGTGTTGAAGATTATCTATCTAACTGAAATACATCTCTATATCTAGAAAACCTAACTAATGTAATTAAAAGTTGATTATTACAGATGACTATTAATCTGTATTTCTTAACTAGACATTACATTTTAAATGAGCTGGACAGACACAATACCTTAAACAAGAGTAGAAATATACATTTAACAAAATTGACCTTAAATTTGTATCAATAAACCAAAGTCTATAGCAATGTCAAGTATTCATTTCTATATCAATCCCTCTCTAAATAAAAACAAATATTTATAAACAATCATTTTGGGAATTTGGACTTAGTTTTCTTCAAACTGCTTCCTGCTGTTTGTTGGGTGAAGTATTTTTAGGGTTCACAGATACCTTTCAGGGGCTCTTGTTCTACCAAACCACATTAGCCTAGACAGAAACCACAGGTTCTCATCTTCTGTGGAAACAAAAGCAGAACCTCTTTTCTAAAGTAATATCCTTAGACTCAAATTTTGAAGTCAAGATACTTTTAAAATATATATGCTGGCTTAGCAGCCCTCACAATCAAATGTCTCTCTGTAGTTAGCTCCTTAACAGTCAAAAAATTAAAGACAACACAATAATATGCATAATACAGACACTCTGTGAATTTTCCATCTTTATGTGACTTTTTATACTCTATTACTTTTTAATATTTACTTTATTATATATTCTCCTTTATTCTATGACTGTCTGTACTCTTTCTACTTTTTCTTCTTTCTCTCTCTGAAGCCCATGTACAACATTGTGACCCATCCAGCAGTCTTTTTTTTTTTTGTCTGAGTCTGTCTTTATTGTGTATCTGTAATCATTTTCTGACCAGGAGCATTTTTTTTAAAATGCTAAGCGGGTGTGGCTTGGACCAACTCCACAGCCCTGCCTGTTTGCTCCTCCCAGTCCAACACAGCAGAGGCATGTTCACCACCTTTGCAAGCCATGCTCACCACCCCAGTTCCAGGAATGCAATGGGTCTATATCACCATTAAAGAATTTGCAACATGCTGCTCACAGACCCCATTTATGTTCAGGACCTCCCAAAATAGCCAGAGTTCATGTTGGCAGCACGAAGCAGGAAGCCATCTTTTAAAGAAGCCTTGCAATTTTTATTGCTAATGCTGAGTCAGGAAGCCTTCTCTTAAAGGAGCCGTACCTCTGCTCACCAGCAGCAAACAGAGCCTATCTGGAAAGGCAAGTGACACATTTTTAAAATCTCACCCTGCAAGGCAGTGGTGGTGCACACCTTTAATCCCAGTACTCAGGAGGCAGAGAGGCAGGTGATCTCTGTGAGTCTGAGGCCAGCCTGGTCTTCAAAGCAAGTTCAAAGACAGCCAGGGCTTTTACACAGAGAAACACTGTCTCAAACAAACAAACAAACAAACACAAAACAAGCAACAAACAAACACCTTTCACCCTTTCACAGGGGTCACATGTCAGATATCCTGCATATCAGATATTGACATTACAAGTCATAACAGTAGCAAAGTAACAGTTATAAAATAGCAACGAAATAATTTTATAGTTGGGGGGGTCTCTGAAATACTTTTATGGTTGGAGGTCACCACAACATCAGGAACTGTATTAAAGGGTTGTGGCACTAGGAAGGTTGAGAATACTGTGCTTAAAAAAGGACAGTTTGGGCTGGCATGAGTAGATATTCACTTATCCTGAAGGTTTGTGTTACCAGCAGGTTCCCTCCCCGGCAGAAGCCTGGTTCCCCTACTTGAGCTCTGCTTGCACTGGCCTGTGTAAGATCTGTTGGCCTGTTCCTACAAAGGCCTTTTTTTCCCTGAAGAACCATTTATTCTATCTGTTGGCTTCTGTGGTTGAGTTAGGGCAAATTGGCACCCCGTCCCTCTTCAGAGATGAGACCGTGGATTAGCCCCAAACTTGCAGTCATGAGACCGGTTCTGGAGAAGACAGGGGACAAAGCATCCACGATGAATCAGCTCCAGGATGGTTTATTCAAATGTGTGAGAGTGAAATTGAACGTAAGCCTGAAGCCCCTGGCAGCCATGACAAGCCCTTCTCTCTTCATTTGGAGAAAGGCTGCCTGATACCCCGGAGTATAACTGCTCTGGGATGTGCAGGCAACGGCTCAACAGCCAGCGTGTGAACAGCTGGCTCGTGTCCCTACAATGCACTTGGGACATTTAGTTTTACAATTGCACAAAAAAAGAGGAAGAGAAAAAGGAAAAGAAAGAATACTTCGTTTCAACTCAGTGTGACCTTGGTGACATGCCACTCACAGATAACAATCTTGTTATATTTCTGACCTGTAAATGTTAGGTTATGAAAGGCCACACAGCCTTCCCTTTGCTGAGGAGCACCTACCTCAGAACCATGAGTCACCGTGTGACAGGTCTGATACCCTGAGGCCACCAAGAGCAAAGGACTACATACTACATTCAGTCTCAAGGCATCGGAATTGTGACTGTCACTGTCTCAGAGCCTGCAGGGCAACACACCAAGCAGCCTAGTGCCACCAGGATATATCAACCTACAATATATGGAGCAAAAAAAAATGGCCCGTCTGCCACCAGACTGAAATCCATACTCACAAAATCATAAGATGACAAGATTTTTTGTTTTAAGTTATTAAATTTGGGGACATTCATTATGCAACAAAGGGAAAGACAGAACAGATCTTCCCAACCGCACTAAATGGGCAGCGACTGAAATAGCTTAGTGGGACTTGAAGTCTAAAGAAAAAGAAGTCATTTGGCACGTGGACAGCTAAGACTTTGAGAGGGGCCTGCCTAGGTGAGGAGCCCTAAAGCTTAACCATCACTAGTTTCCCGGAGAATCCACCAGCAGGGAATTGAAGTTGGGGAAAGTCCTCAGAATAAAGGGGACTCGGAAGGACTTTCCAAGTGGAGGGGACAAACATGGGTAGCGGGGTCATGTGGGTAGCCCTGACATTGGAGCTTCATAGTAAGACCAGGGAGGGCAGCCCAGTGTCTTCACAGAATGGGTGGCCTCCATAGGGTGCAAAGCATTTGGAGAAGAAGCTGTTTCTCTCAGCATGAACAGAGATCCTGGGAGGTGGTACCCTGACCTCCACACCTATCCCAGGTCCGTAGACCCCAGAAAATATTTCTCTATGGAGTCTTGGGTCTCTTCATCCCGCCAGTCCCTGTTGACTTCTTCTACATCTCCATTCCCAGATGACCTGCAAGTCTTTCAAAGCCTGGGGGACTCATACCACTAACTGCCGTTCCCAGTCCACACACCTGGGAATCCTCCTGGAAGTCCCCCCCCCCCACCACACACACACACACAAGCTGGACCAGCAGCACGACAGCTGACTCTCGGCAGTCACCTTCTACCCCACTGAGCATTTTCCAGCACTGTCAGTTTTCATGTCTCCTCCTCAGAAAGGTTTGTCCATCCTCCAGACAAGCTACCAAAGGCACGTGTATCCCCCTCCCAGATGCTCTCAGCTTTCTGCACCTCACTCTAACCCCCGCATTCCTCAAGCAGGGACTCACTGCTTTTCTCAGATTTGACGATCTGATCTAATGTCTGACATTGGTTTAGTCGCTATAGCCCCTCGGCATAATCCTAAGTCCTTCACCAGGTTCCAACACTACCCCGCTACCCCGTGATGCGCTACCCAGGTGCCTCTCCCCTCAGAGTCGGGGAGCCCGTGGTCCCATGGATCTGGGCCAACTGTCTTCCATAATACAAGGCACTGAGGGTTTAGAAACACAACTTGCTCCTGCCATCTAGTCCTTCTGAGGAACTTGCTTTTCTTTTCAACGGGACAATGTCCACACCAAGGGATATGAGAGTCATAATAGTAAACACCCAGCGAGCAAGCACCAAGCTAAGAGCTTTTTACACATTATTTACTCCTCACGGTGCCCAGAGAAACAGCCTATACTATTCTCACCATTTAATAGAGGTGGCAGCCAGGTTAAGCACCTGGCCTCTCTTGCCTCCCTGGGGCAGCCTCTCCGAGGCCTTCTCAGCAGAGTGAAGTGTGCCTCTCCTCATGGCTTCAGTTACAACTGTAGCTTCATCGCCAACTGCGCACACACTTGCAAACTCGGTTCTGTTACTGGATCTAGCGGACAGCTATAGTGCATACTTTGTATGGGTGTTGAATAACCCCCGCCAGTGGTAGAACATGGATGCCAGCTCTTGACACCTTCTCAGTCAGTAGTGTGGGTCATGTTCAGGCACACCTTAGGCACCAAGTAGTGGTGGTGGAGGAGGAGGAAGAGGAGAATTGTAAAACCCCTATTTTCCCTGAAGCTGTGTCCTCACCAGCCTAAACTAGCCGCAGTGGCGGCGTCTGAGTCTTCCTGGAACCCAGACCAGGGCCGGTTCCAGCTGGCTTGCTGAGAATTTGAGAATAAACGTGGACAACAGAAATCAGGAAAGGGAGTCCAATGCCACATTCTCCTCTGTTAGGGAGGGCTCCGCTGCCATCTCAAACAGGAGAGGGTCTAGGGACCCGCGTCCTCCGCACGGTGCCGGTGCCGCTGCGGTGTGTACCAGCTGCAGACACTAGAAAGAGCAGAGAAGCCTAGTCGCTGGCTTGCCCTGCCACCCACTCCTCTGCCAGGGAGACACCCCAGTGGGAGTGACCTGGTCTCCGAACCGGGCTCCTCCAGGCCTTTCGACGCGGGTCTTGGTATTTCTCTTCCAATCTGCACAGTGGGAGGAGTTGTTGCTCAGCAGGCCTGGCCTGAGCCACCAAGATGAGCCACACCAGGGAGTCTTCAGTACCCACCGCTCCGATTTCCTCTGCCCAAGACCCAGGCCCGAGCTCTAACTGGGTGCTGGAGGCCCCAGCTGAGGGCACCGGACCCTGTGCTTCCCGACATGTCACGTAGGAGTGAACACAAGGAACTCAAGAGAGATGTTCCAACAATCTCCCCACCACACCGTATGCCAGCAAAGTCAGCTCTTTGCGAGGATCTAAGAGAAAAGCAGACCCATGGGGATCTCGTGTGTGTGTGTGTGTGTGTGTGTGTGTGTGTGTGTGTGTTCCTAACACTAGTCTTCAGGACATGTTTCTTCCTCCGTAAAATGGGGCAATAGGACAAACTTCACTGAGAGTGAGCTAAAAATAGCCCGGATATACTTGGGAACGAACGGGGTCCCTGCTTGAATTTGACCTGAGCACCGACAGCAATTCTGCGCTTCAGGGGACCCGGTATAGGTCACTCCTGAATCCAAGGGAGCCTGCAGATCTTAATTTCTCCTCCCGGCAGACACCTAGGGTGGCGGTGGGAGCTGCCGGGCTGACCTAGGCCTTGGGAAAGTAGGAGCGGGAGAGGACGCAGGGTTAGAGCGGCACCAGCGGCAGTTTGCTGGGGCCTCCTGCGCACTTTCTCCCTCGTTCCTCTGTGTTCCTAACTTCCCCTTTTCGTTTAACCCCTCCACCTTCGTTCTTTCTCTGGACTCATCTCTTTATTGCCCGCGTCTCTCTTCTCTCTCTCACTCCCCCTCCTTCCGTCTCATCGTCACCCTCACACTTTATAACCAAACAGCCAAACCCCCTTTCCAATTAAAGTGGAATTAGGCAACTCAATCAAATTAGTTCCCTATTAAAGCCCTTCTTTATTAAACCGTTTTCTTGTCCTGCTATTAAGTTTCACCGCCTGGCGGAACTCAAGCCGGTCCCAGAAGTTTACCTTGGGATGTCTCCGGGCCCAGTCTAGGGGAGGGGGCACCCTATTTCCTGGAGTAGAGGAGTGACCCTGCAGAGAGCAGGAGGGAGGGATGTGAGGTCAGACACGGGAGGTCGGCAGAGGGGCATCTAGTTCACGAAAGGAGTGCGCGGTAGCCTGGCCCAAAGAGTCGTCCTCGCTGCCACTTTCAGCACACTGCTTTGGAAGAAGGTGGTAGTAATTCACGCCACCCAATAACTCGCAGGCCCGCAGGTCCAGGCAAAAGAGTGTCGGAGGCTGCGTCCCCGCCGCCCGGTCCAGCGCTCTGGCCTCCAGAGCCAAGAGTGCACTTGTGACCCGGACTGCATCTAGGTCATCATGGGAGTGGGAGGTGGAGAGGGCAAAAGGCCCCGCCAGGAACCTGCGGGGGTTGGGAGGTGGGGGAGCCAGAGACCCTCCCTGCAGGGGAAGAGCCTGAGGCTACGCCTTCGGTGCAGACACCTGCCGGGGAAGAGCCCCAGGCGTAGCGGGAACCTGCGCCTGGCCAAGCGACCTACACAGGGCCTGGGCACAAGGTTATTAAGTTCCCCACGCCCTTGTGGAGCCTCTTCCGAAGTTCCCAGATGCGACCTCCCCACCCCTCGCGCGCTGACCAGGTGCCACCCGCAGTTTCCTGTCTCGGTTCCTCCGGGGTCGGGGCACAGCTCCAGGCACCTCAATCCCAGTGGGAAATCAAAAGCTTTTCTTCCCAGCCGCCTGTGGAGCGGAACGGGATTCCAGCGTTGCTTTATTTAGAAAATAACATTTATTTCTAGCTCATACCTATGCAAAGGAAAGCACAAAGTGAGCAGTTCTCCGCAGCGTCGCTCGCTGGCGAGTCCCGGAGCTTCTGGGTCTGTCACTCTATTCGTGCTCCAGCGCGGCCTGGACCGCTCCAGAGAACAAGCCGCAGGCCGGTGGGAGAGGGGTGGGCAGGGTTCCTCCCCAGCGTACAGTAGATCTCGTCTATAAAACCCGATACGTACAATGCGCGAATAGTCTAGTTTTCCCATTTTGTCCCTTTCTCTTTTTTTGCTTTGATTTTAAATGTTTTTCACGTTAATACCGAGGTCACCTACAGATTACAATTAATAACTTAGAATTCAATTTTATAACATTATACACTGGCTTGTATATATATATATGTATAGATTATATATAGATTTATACATATATAAAAACTCACACTGCACCAAGGAAACCCATGCTTATCGGCATAAGCAACAAAGAGAGCGACAAATACCGCAACGAGGAAAGTGCACCTTAGAATGTTTCCTTTTTTTTTTTTTTTTTACAATTGATATCGATATATATGCGTGTCCCAAAGACTCAATTCAGTGCCAAGAGATGTATACATCCTAAATTTATATTTGTTAGAGAGGATTCTTTTTTTTTTTTTTAAATGAAAGGGGAATAGGTTCTGGAGGACACACAAGAGGTTGATTTGTCCTGCCATCCACCTGAGCAAGGCTGGCAAGGCGAGCAAAGCAGAGGGAGCAGCAGGGGTAGGCGCGGCCACAGCCGCCCTCGAGATTCTTAGAGACCCCCGGCCTTTTGACAACAGGGCGAGCAGGCCTGGGGAAAGGTGGCCGAGGCTGGACCAGCACACAGACCACAAGGCCCCTCTGAGGACATCTGCGCGGTTAACCGAACCATTCCCCCCAGTCAACTCTGAGCGGAGGGCGGGGGCAGGGCGAGGAGGGGCGGCTGGGGAGCTGGCTGGGTCAGTGTCTGGGGCCGCGGGGCCCCGTGTCCTACTGCTTCTCGGGGGTGCCGTTGACCATGGGCCCGTACAGCCCGCTCCCGTAGCCCGGCTCCTTGTGCACCGCGGCGGCGGCGGCGGCGGCCGAGCGGTCGCGCATGAGGTCGCTGAAGGCGTAGTCCATGGGCGGCCGGAAGCCGAGCGTGGGCACCAGGCCGGCGGTGGAATAGGGCGCCATGAAGGCCAGGCCACGGCTGTGGGCCGCCGCCGCCGAGTAGGCCAGGCGCAGCGGGCTCAGGCCGAGCGGCGCGCCCAGAGGATAGGCGCCCGCGTCGGCACCGAAGTGGCTGGCGTTGGGCTGCAGCGGCGAGAAGGCCGAGCGGCTGCTGAGCGAACCCAGTGCGCCCGGCGTCATGGCCCCGGCCAGCAAGGGTCTGTGGTGCGGGGGCGCGGCGGGCCCGGTCTGCAGTGGAGCGGGCAGCCCGGGACCCCCGGTGGCTGCGGCGTCCACGCGCCCGGGCCACGCATCCTCCACCGCGACGGCCGCGCTCACCGTGGCCTTATCCAGCGGCGCGCCGGGGCCCAGGCCGGCCGCCAAGCCTCCGCGGTGGTGGTTCAGCACCTGCTCGATGGCCTGCACCACGTCGCCGCCACAGCCCTGCAGCACCAGCTCCAGGACGCCTCTCCGGTGGCCCGGGAAGACGCGCGTCAAGATGTCCAGCGGCGTCCGCTGCCGCGGACCGGGGCCGCCACCCAGCCCCGGAGTCGGTGCAGCCTCTCCCTCTTCTTTGTCAGCCTCCGACCCCGATTCGGAACCCAGGGGGCTGGAGGAGCCGGGGCTGTCCTCCTCGCCGCCACCGCCAGGGCCCGCGCTACCAGGACAGCTGCCTCCTGCCTCCTTGGAGGCCCGGGCCAGAGGCGACCCCGAAAAGGACTCGCCGTCGCCGTTCTCCGAGCCTGAGCCGGGCCGCACCTCTGGGGACGAGGTCCCGGGACCCGAGTCCGCGCCGTCGGGCGACAAGGGCTTCACTGGCTGCGGCTGCGGACTGTCGGGGCGGCCCGCCTGAAGCAGCGTCTTGGGAAACAGATCAAACTTCTGCAGCTTGGCTTCTGAGGGGAAACGGAGATGTGGGGAGAGGTTAAGAACACTGGACCCATCCCGCTCAGGCCCGTTGAATGCAAGTTTCCTCTCATTCCCAGCTTCCAAATTGTCCTCGACTGGGCTCCAGCGCCGCGGTTTTACTTTTATAAAACCCCACAGCGCTTGCTCACTCTCTCCTCCTAAGCTCACTTTTTTTTCTGTACCCAGAACCCCAACCACCTGGCACCCTGAAAACCTAATGTTCAGTGCACTCTGCCCACACGTGTGCCCAACACCTCTACGCCCTTCCCATTTCCACCCCGCCCTAAAGACGAGGCCTGGCCAAGGTTCAAACCAGAGCAAAGAGAACCTCTGGCTATGCCTCACCGTGTGTGGACGCCACTATTCCACTCAGGTTGCCAAAGCCAACCCTACCTTAGCTACCGCAGCCTCGAAGAGAGGGTGCCTTGGGGAACTAGAGGTCTCTAGTCTGTCTCTCTACAGACAAGATAAGTTACATCCTGTTTCTAGTCCACACTTTTCAAAATTAAGTCCTAAGAAATTCCCTTCTTCCGATCTGAGAGCCGAGCCCATTCCATGGTCTGAGCCTAACTGCCTCCCTCACGGGAAAACCCTCTAGAGTCCAGAAAGCGGTGGGTTTATGCTGGCAGAAGACAGAAGCAAGGGAAAGGGGTCCAGGGAAAAGTGCCAACTACGAGAGAACCGGCGTGCGCTGGGGGGAAAGAAGACAGAATCTAGGGAACGCGGCGAATGTTTCTCCAGAACGCTTTAGGAACGGGAGGAAAGGAGTCTCGCTGAGAGGTGAAAGAGGGCGTCTCCAGTGCTTAAGGAAGCCTGCGGGTTAGACGGTCGCAGAGGGTCCTTTCAGAAGCCTTGGGAAGGAAGCAAGAGGGGCTCTGCGGCTTCCGGCTGCCTGCCGGGGGAGGAGACCCAGCAAAATGAGTTGGGCAGTAACTAAGGACCTGCCTCCTTAGCAAGACCAAGGCTAAAGCGTTGCCTGGGGGCTGGAGGTGAGGGTAAGGAATAACGTGTAAAAACTGCAGACAGGGTTTATGGACGGGCAGAAGCTGGGTGGGTGATGAGCCACACCTTCTGTGGAAGGGAGTTGTGTACTCTGTCACTAAGGAAACAGGCCACTAGGTCGTGCACAGCAGCCCTGGGTCCCGGGCTCCTCCTTCCAGACCCCATCCCTCTCCTCCCCCCACCCGCGGCACGACCGCGCTCTCACCTGCGCCCCCTGTGCCCCCTGCGCCCCCAGCACTCCCCGCGGGTGCTCCAGCTCCGGGCCCCCCGCCGTCGGTGGCGCACACTGAACCAAAGACTTCATAAGCGGGTCGCGGTGGGATGATGCCGTTGGCGGCGGCCAGCGCCAGGCCCTCGGCAGTGCCATACAGCAGTTGCAACTCGCGTGCCTCATTCTCCTCCTGCGCCTGCTGCCTGCGCAGCGCCACCTGTGCCGCCATGACGCGCTGGCGCTCGGCGATGAGCGTGCACTTGGCACACAGGCAGTCCTTCCAGCGGCAGTAGCGCTTGTGGCCCTTGAGCGCGGACACCACTCCGTGGTTGCGGCAGCGCGCGCATTTGGGGGTCCGCGGGTACTTCTCCGCTGCCCTCAGCAGCAGGGGCGGCGCCCGCAGCAAGCCCCCGGCCACGCTCACTGGTAGCGATGCTGCGGCGGCTGCTGCCGCGGCCACAGACGCCACTGATGCCACGGGAGGTCCCGTCGCTGTCGCTGCTGCTGTCGCCGCACTGGGCACGCTGGGCAGCTCCGAGCGCAGCTCCATGGCTGAACCTGGCGTGGGAAAAGTGGGGACACCTTAGTGAGAACAGTACAACACGTCAGACTTAAGCGCGGCCTGCGGAAACCCAAATTTAGGAAAACTTTGGTTGTACAAGTTTGGTTAGAAGCTGGCAAGTTGCTGGGAAGGTCGTTTGGTACCTCCTTGTAAATACGACGACCCCCCCCCAAAACAGTACATCCCCCCCAGCTCCTCTCATCAATGCTCTTACATCCAATTTACATGCCAGGTGTAAGATTTCCTTTGAATCAGGATTCCCTTGAATCCTCAAAAAAAAAAAAAAAAAAGACAAAGTTTGGATTGGTTCAGTTGAATGTAAGGAGGATTTGAAAAGAAAATATTATGCCCAACGCTTAGGTTGATTGGGGTGAGGCGAGAAAGAAGAAATGTGTACCTGAAATGGACTCAGATTACAGAGAAAACTTGGCACCAACAGGCTGGTGTCAAAAGCAAAGTAAAAAGCAAAAACCGTCCGTCTTGGCGGAAGGGTAAAGGGGAGAGAGATGTGGAGGTGAAGAGCGGGGTTGTGCAGGCTGGGTTGGGTTCTTGTTTCTTGCTTTCAATGTGGGGCAGAGGAATTGGAGCGAAGACCTGAAGAACTTCTTCCTATTAAGAGTAGAGCGAAAACTAGAAGACAAACTTGGAGGCAAAGTTCGGCTTATGGCCTTTTATGGCCTTGGGACCCATTTAAAAAAAAGAGTTCGGGGCATGCCGTAGTCTGAGTCTCTAAAGGATAGAGGGAAAACAGACGTGGAACCGAAGTTTAGGAGAGCGGAGGGGGATTAAAGAGAAAACCCATTTTTAAATAAAGCTATCTTTGGACAGGCCATCTAGCTCCAAGATTAGTTGAAATAGCGAGGAAAACATCCCCAAAGAGCTGACACGGGTGATCTGTGAACAGTCCACGGGGAGCGACAGTGATAAACAGAAAAAACTCTATTGAAACAGGTGGATTGGGGACAGGGCGAGACCTGTGGCGTGGGGTTTAGCCCTTTAGTCTGGAGTAGTGGAGGAAGAAGGCATGTCTTCGAAAAGTTAGGTTTTGCAAAACCTCCTTTTTCCTCAACTCCTCCTACCCAACCCCCACCCCTCCCAGTTTGGGGACCAAGTCCTCAGACACGCCCTCCTCATCCTGGGACCCCTTGGGACCCCTCTCCTGAGCAGGTTCCAGAGTTTTGGTTTTCAGACTAGGGTTTGGGGACCTGTACTCCCCAGCAGGCCTCAGCGAGGCCAGGGAGTCGCCTCGGAAACTGACCCCGAAGGGACAGGAGAGTCCCACCTGCACCGCAGCTGCAGAAGGCCCAGCAGGCCCAGCTCCTGGCTTCCGCTGCGGCCTTCACTACCCGCCACCCCGCCCGGGGCCCCGCCAGAGCCAGGGCTCCGCTACTGGGGTCTCCGTCTGGGAAGCCCAGACCTCAGCGAGCGCAGGGGTCCTGTCCGCCCAGACCCTCAGGCGTGTAGTCCCTAAGGCCCTGGGGGCCTAGGCCTCGCCCTCGGGGGGCCGCCAGCCGGGTCGCCTCCCCCGCTCTGCTGCCAGCCCTCTGCTACCTGCCTCGGCCTCCGGGCTCCTCCTCCGCTGGCGCCGCACGCACCGCCCAGCTCCGCTCGCGCCGCCGCTCTCTCGGCCTCTTCCCCTCGCCCCCGGCCCCTTCTCTGACCACGTCACCCTCCTCCTGCCACCATGTCCGAACTTCCGGACCACTCCCCCCCACCACCACTCGGAACACGCAGTCCAACACTCCGGAGGGGACTCGGGGCCGGGGACCCGTCCGGGGGCCGACTGGTTGGAACCCGCGTCCCCTCGGTGCGCTCCGGACGCAGCGCTCAATCCGGGCCTGGGTAGCCCGGCGCTGCCAGCTCTCAATGAGCCGCTCGCCCGCTCTATTGTTGCTCCTCAGGGCTCCATTAGACAGAATTGGACAACAATGTGGCGCCTGCCATTGGCCAGGGGAGGCAGCCGGCGCTCTGATTGGCCGGGCCCGCGCCCGGGGAGCCCCTCATTCTACAGTGTCCGAAAGATTCGAAACTCGGAACGCTCGGCTGAGCGCCTGCGGGAGGGGAGGGGGCGCCAAGGAAGGAGCGCGCGAGGAGGAGCGTTGCGAATGTCGTGACAAGAAGTTTCCGTGCGCCCGGGAGCGTGTGAATTGCTCCTAATTACCGTGTCCGGTGCGACTCTCCGCCTAGACGTGTGTAACCCCTTTACTTCTGGGGGCGCCGGCTCCGCAGCGCCACTCCGCCTTGGCCGGGGGCACTTGGCAAGGCAGAGCTTCCCAAGTGGCCCTGGAGGCCTGGGGCGGGACGGGGGCAGGTGACAATTCAATTACCGCTGTCGGGATGGGAGTGGAACCCGGGGGCCGGGGTGGGGGAGGGAGGGCGTCCACCGCAGACCTGCCAGGACGGTTCTGCCGGCTTCCTTCTGACGGGGTCGGGGTGCTCCCAAGTCCGACGGGCTCCGAGGTAGTAGAAAGCTCGTTTGCTCCTCCCCCTCCCTCCCCCTGCCACCTTTAACGCTTAGTTCCTTCATTCTCAAAGTCCTGACACCAGCAGCACGGAGGGTAAGTGTGATTGGTAAGGATTTGCGTTTTTCAGCGAGGAACCCAGAGAAACGAGGGTCCCCGCGCCCAGCCTCTCCTCTCCCCGCGCCCCAGCCCTGTCCTTCGGCCCCCTGTGCCCTTGCCTTTTTTCATTTCTCCGCATCTCGCTCCCGTTTGTGGGGGTGGTGGTGGAATTCTTTTTGTCGTTGTTTGAAATTAACGAAGTTTACTTGTAAGTTTTTTTAAACGAAAGTAAAAAGCAACCTTTGCGCCTCCCCAGATCCTCTCGGACGCTGGAAGCACTGGCCAGTCGGTCACCAGGCCACAAGGCTGCCGCAGAGGGCGGGGGCCCTGGACCAACGGTGACTTGGCCTTCAGCGCCCTGTGCTGACGTCACGGCCCCAGGACCCCTTTGGTCAGCAGAGAAGGTAGCAGGTTCGAATTTTGTATCTTTCCGTAGTTATTCCCATTCAGGAACAGATGTTGAAGACCTTTGCCCTAGGATTCTCTAGCTCGGACTCTCCGCTCTACCTTTGCGGCTAACATTCTGTTACTCTCAATTTTAGTTTTGTTTTCTACTTTTCTCTCTTCTTCAGAGTAAAGAAAATTCGTTTAAATGAAAAGTGAAGCCATCTCCTCATTTCCTCTCCGCTCTCTACCCTGCGATTTTGCATTGCTTTTTAGAAGGCCCTGAGCCTGGGGAGTCGGGGCTATGCCAACGCAGACGCACACCTGTTAGGCGTACGGAGCCGGTCCGCAGCCCCTCCTGCTAGATGGACCCGCAGCTGGGGCGGGAGGAAGGCTAGGTGAGCAGGATCCCATAGCAGGACCACCCGCCTGCGAGGGTCCAGGATGCGCCCTGTTCAAGAAGTCAACTGAGGATCCAAGATCTGAGGGAGTGATGAGTCCCAGAATCTGGCGGGCAACTTCCAGAAAGTTCGCCAGGCCCATCTCAAGGGATCTTGAACCCGAATAGTACAGAGTAGCAACCTGGTTGCAAACTACCAAGAAAGTTCTTTCTCCGGAACCGGAGAAAAGATTTGGTAGGGAGCTAAGAGTCTCCAGAGGCAGAGTGAGGGTGCCCTCAGGACCCCCTCCCCCATCTCTCTTAAATTCCCAGGGGTCAGACGGTAGAGTAACTCTAGCTATGCCTGAGCGCTGGCCTGTCGGAGGGAGGGGCGGGAAGGCTCCCTGCGCTGCGGGATTCCACGCGCCCGCCTGCTTCTAGAACTTTTTTTTTGTTGAAGGTTTTGCAGAAATTTTTTTAAACCCCGAAACGAAATAATCTATCCAGATCTACATAGTTTTCTGGGAAGCCGTGGCCTAAACACCCTTTCTCGCGCTTGGGGCCGGATCACCGAGTCCTGTCACTTGACGAACTCACGAGAACCAACGGTTTCGGGGACCCGAGCTCTTGCCTGGACCTGGATCGAACCTTCTTTTCTTAAGAATAGGAGGTATGGCATCCTGGAACCCAGCCCAGGCCAAACCACAGGATGTCTCCCCTCTTCTGGTGCTCTTTCTAAGTTGGTATCTCCACAGGTCTGAGACGCCAAGCTCTCTTTCCACACGCCTGGGCTGGTGTTGTTCATGTAAAGAATGTTACAGAGGGAAGAAGAACAAAACAAAAAACGTTCTGGGCTGAGAAAACCATGCTCACACCGGTAGGATGCCTCTGCGCAGCTTCCCAGGCCACTCTTGCGGCTAGCCTCTGCTGATGTGAGCAGCTGCCCGGAAGAGAGAGAACTGGAAGGATGGACGGCCCAACTGAGCCGCTAGCCTTAGGAAGAGTATGCCCAGGTTGAGGCAACTAGATGAGCCCCCCAACACACACACACACGCACGCGCACACACACACACACACACACACACACACACCTCCACCCTCGTGGACACACGGGCAGCGCGCTCCCTCTGATGTTGCCCCCCACCCAAAGGACCCTTTCAAAAAGTTTGGCCCCACAGTGTGCCCTCATAAGCATGTTCGCCTGCAGACACCATTTAGTGAATGACCTCAAACCCAGACACCTGCAGAGTCCCACGTCGTCGTGAGTGTGCACCCTCAACGTTGAGCACATCTGTCTCAGGCACAGAACGCTAGTCCGTCTCCAGGGACCTTGGCAGAGGAAACCCAAGACCTCCACTCCAGATGAAGTGGTTGACAGCGAGGGCCCAACTCACACTTTCAGTCTGTCCTCAGCTCAGAATCATTGGCTGCCGGGTCTGCCCCGCCGGTGGGGAGGGGGCGTGTGCACCCAGCCCAGAAATCCTCCACACCCTCATTTCAACCCCATCCATCTCTCTGAGCCACTCCACAGCAGAGGCCCAGACGGAAGGCCCGGGTGGGGACCTGGGGTGATGTGGGGTTGGGTGCCGAGAATGAGGATTCTGTACCACTGACTAGGAGAAGGGCTGGGGGCATCAATGGGGGGCCTGGGAAGCGTTGACTTTTGCGCTGTTTGCCTGCGGCCTCGGAGCAAGCAGACGCCATCTGTTTGCCGGCTGCGACGCGTCCCGTTTAATTACCCTCCCGGCAGCCTAATAGAGATGATATTAAACTAAATCTTTCTGACATTAAAAGTAATTATCCCCAAACCGGTGGCTCTGGGACGGATTCGCCCCTCCCGCACAGACCCCTTTCCCACCGCTCTGGATTCCGTTAGTTTGGCTGAAACTCTTCACCTGGGAAGGGGCTGGAGGAAGAAGGCGCGGTGGGAGACGGCGTCCCGAAGGCCTGACACGCATTTTGCGCTCCAGTGTGGCTCCTGTTCCTGAGTGGACGCAGGCGTGGACGCCAGCACATAAGACATTTTCCTCCAGTCTTGCTATTTAGGACCCTCAGTCACGCGTGCCGGAGCAAACGGGGAGAAAGGCAGCCTTGCTTGCAGTCTCTGTTTCTTTTGAAATGGCCCTTGATCTGGTCTAAGCTAGGACCAAGGGAAACACACGACCTTGGAACTAGGAAACAAAACAAAACGAAACAACAAACCACACTGCCCACGGTGGCTCTGGGCTTTTGCATGTTCTTCCTGTGAGGGGTCCAGTGCCTTCACTTGCCCTGTCCCAGCTTCCTCTATTGGGCCCTATTATCTCACTTGTCAGGTGAGAAACCCATTCCAAGCAGGAAGGCAAAACCGAGGAGCACAAATTTCATCCCTAGCCGGTGGTCTGCAAAGTTCTGGGTTCCACCCGAGGCTCTCCTCTGCACCTGCGGTCCAATCGCTGGGACTTAGCTTCTTTGGGGAAAGAACACTGGGCATCTTATTCAAAGAGCAAGTGAAGGGCCAACTGAGGCAGGACATGCAGGAGGCACCAACACCAACCGCCAGCCATAGCCACAGCCACAGTCACTGGACAAGTAGGGGTTGCACAGGTTTCAAGGCTTTCTGTTTTGAAGTGTCTCCTGCGTTCAACGCTCCACTAAACTGTAGGTGTGGCATGCTTGCTTAGCACAGAGTGCTAATGGGAATTTCAACAGCCCACTTCAGACCCGAGTGGCTCAGGCAGTGAGGTGACTTGCCTGGGGCCACCATGCTGCATAACCTTAAAAAAGAAACCCAGATCCAATGCTCAGTCTTAGGCCTTTGTCTCCTCACCTCAATTCTGAGCATAATGTGGGGCTTAGGGGTTTCTTTTCCGTTTGATTTCACTAAATTTGCCAGTTATTCACAGAAAAACCGAAAATCTGGCCACGCATGTTGAGTCCCTAGGATGTGCCAGGCTCTGAGGACCAGAGAACAATTACTTGTAATGTATTCTTACAGAAGTCACTGGTCAACTAGACACAAGGTCAGCCAGGCAGACCTCACGGTGAGAACAGTGGGCATGGAAGGGGCTTCCTGAGGGAACCCTTGATGCGAGCTTCATGTTTCCCAAATGGAAGCTGCCAATGCTTGCTCTCATAAAGTAAACATAAACGTTTTGGAAAATTTAGTAGAGTATATTTGATATGTATTTTTGTAGACTGTTTCTATGTGTTCATTTACAAAAATATGCATTTTGTTTATAAGTATAAGCATTTTTCATATTAATCAACACACATAATCTTCAAAAAAGGGTTTTAAAATATTCAGTTATATAGATGTATTTTATTTAGCCAATTATTAGTCTCCAATTTTTGCTCTGATAGCATTGGTACCACGAACATCCTGTGTGAATGTGACCAATTATTTCCTTAGGATAAATGACTAGACATGTGGTCCAGCCATCAGAAGCCTTCCCCTTTAAAGGCATTTGATAGCTACCTGTCAAACAGCCCTCAGAAAAAGGCTAGGACAGGCAAAGTGCTCAACAGATGCATCTTGGGATCTTTTTAATCTTTGCTAATTCAAGCAAGAAAAGCAGTATCTCTCAGGCACTGCAATTTACATTTTCTTAGTTTTTTTTTTATGTCTTAGTCGCTGCTGTCTTTTTAAAATAACCTGCATGCATCCTTTAAAACATTAGAACCTGCTCTGCTCTCACTTAGGTGGCTACACACTCAGGCAGCAGCGCCCTCCTTCCTGCCCCCTCCTTCCTGCCCAATGGGCTACATTTCTCCATTCTTTGGGTTACTGGTCTTGCTAGTACCACCCTGGGGTTTTAAACTTTCCTTTTAAAGGTAATCATACTTGCCTCTATAAATAGTGAATATTTACAGTGTCTTGCTTAAAGATTTTTCAGTTTTAAACTTCTAAAATCATTTACCTATATTTTTACATTTATTTAGCTGACAAATACATTAATTAGCTGTTTTCATTGTCTACCTTTATACATTTAGTTCGGTTGAAATTAATTTCTATGAAAGGTGTGAAGTTTGTAACTTTCCCCCAAATGATTAGTAGGTTATCTATCACAGGACTATGCTGCATGCCCTGTCCGTTTCTCCACTGCCCACACACCAGATCTCAGTGCCCTTTATTGGCCTCAGCAGTGTTTTTCCAACCTCAGTGCTCTAACTGTACCTGTGTGACATTCAGGAGGGTGGGTCATTCAGCTGATTCCCAATTCTTTTTCAAACTTCTCATGCTCTTTTCAAAATACACTAATCTGAATTAACATTTTTTATAATACAAAGAAAATACTTTTATTTCTGTATCAAAGACTCTAAGGCTAAGAGTTGTTGACAAGACACAAAAAGGGTTTGAGAAGCTACAGATAATCATTATTGGATTCAATCTCCCTTCATTTTTTTACAGAGCATCTGACAAGCTCCCAACCCAACCTTAAGCATGATTTGTTCAGGTGACAAAATTATGGTTTCTTTCCATTAGTCCTCAGCTTCTTTTTTTTTTTTTTTCTTTTTCTTCTTTTTCTCTGGACTAGGAACTGCTGTGCTGGTGCATGGCTCTTCCTCAGAAAGCCGAATTAACATTTTATGAATTTCAAATCTTGTTAAAAATAAAATAATATTTGCCCCTCCCCTTTCTTCCAAGACAGGGTTTTCTGTATATTCCTGTCTCCTGGAACTCACTCTGTAGACTCAAAGATCTGCCTATCTCTGCCTCCCAAATGCTGGGATTAAAGGTGTGTGCCACAAGGCCAGGCAGAGGCCATCTTTATAAATTAAAGAGAGAGACAGTGCATCTTTACAAGGCGGGGTGTTTTCATCCAAAACATCGACCTTATTCCTAGGGGGACACTTTTGTAAACACCATCCTCCCCCTCCATACTGTTTAACAGATATCCTTGGTATAAGTGTGTAGCTATTTAGAACAGAATCTTTTCTCCTGTTACCCCTGACTGCTAATGACATGGAGCTTAAGACAATTATTTAGATTGTCTTAACCTTGGGACTAGCCTCACTCCTCAAATTCTCTCTTCCATGTAAAGTGTTTGTGTGTGTGTGTGTGTGTGTGTGTGTGTGTGTGTGTGTGTGTGTGTGTTTTCCCCTGAATGAACTAGACAGAAGGGAGGAGATCAGAGGTAGAAAGACCAGGTGATTTGCAGGTCCTCCTGGACTTTGGGGACCAATCAACAGATTGGTGACTTCAGGAATTAGCTCCCAGGGTGATGTTCCAAGAGTCTAGGCTGTGATGTTAAGGCAGGAAAGGAAGGGGAATTTAAGGGGACCTAAGCACAGAGAGGAGCCTCTGGACCTACAGTCCAGTCTAAGTGTCTCTGGTTGAAGTCTTTTACCAGCTGAGTCGAGGATTCTGGGTGTAAAGGTTGCCATACTCCGCTGACACTGGCACCTCCTGACCTGGTGGGAGTCGCCAGCTCTCTCTGGGCTTGCTTCCCAACTGCCACGGCAGATTGACTGGAGGGCAGCAGATTGACTGGAGGGCAGCAGCAGCCAGGCCACCATAAGAGGACAGAAAATAGGACTGGCTCCTGGGAAAGATCTGCTCAGATTTTCGACCCGACCTTCCTTCAGAGTGCAGCAAGGAATTGCTGGTTGCCATGAACTCTCAGCCTGTAGCATCCAGGACACAGACCAAACTGAAGAGGGACTGAGGGATTTGGAAAGGAGAAGCCGAATGCATGCCCAGGTCACCTCTCTGTCAGAGTTCATCCCTTCCTTATTTTTTTAAACTCTGACCCCCCCACACTCCCATTTCCTGTTTTGTCACACAGTAAGTTACTAGTTGGACAAGGCAGTTCCAAATTTCCTGACTTCTTCAGAACCTGCTAGGTCCATCCATCTCCAATTGGAGATGCCCTGTATTAGTTAGTCCAGATTTCAACATGTTGCTCTTTCGGGCCCCCAGGATTCCTTCTGATCCAGCCTCTGAGATGCCTCAACTGTGTCTTGTCAGGGGCAAAAGGGGCACGCGCTGATTCTGGGATGCAGAGGGTTCCCACGGGCCTGTGTTGTCCTTTCTGAAATCAATCACCCATTTTCTACCTCTATGGAAGGAATGAGAAGGAACTATCAGAAGGAATTAGAGAAGTGGCCCCCAGGGGACCGGCGTGGGGACTGCTTGCTTACAATTAGAGAACGGCTCTTCATTACCAGTTCCCTGAGCTAGCCTGCTGGACTTGGAGGAAGGGACACTTTCTTCGGTGGACTCTTCATTCCTGTGCTCCTGAAAATGGCCCCATAGGCCCACAGGGAGTGGCACTGTTAGGAGGTGTGGCCTTGATGCAGGAAGTGTGCCAGTGAGGCAGGCTTTGAGGTCTCAGATGCTCAAGCCTGGCAGTGTGTTACTGTCTCTCCCTGCTGTTTGCTGATTCAGATGTAGCACTCTCGGCTACCTCTCTAGCACCATGTCTGCCTGTGTGCCACCATGATAATAATGGACTAAACCTCTGAACTGTAAACCAGCCTCAATGAAATGTCTTTCTTTGTAAGAGTTGCCGTGGACATGATGTCTCTTCACAGCAATAGAAACCCAAACTAAGACTCCTTCTCAGCATCCTGCTTATTTCCACAAGGAAAACCAGGCATCTGGGAGCTGGAGACAGAAAGAACTTGCTTTCAAGTGCCTTTGATTTTGAATCCTAATCTGAAAATTCCCTCCTTCCCCAGAACCCAAATTCAGAAGGATTGGCATAGCTGAACAACCTCCCAGCATACCCTGGTAGTTCAAGATCCAAGAGGGACTCAGGACTGTCTCTCTCTGCCCATGCTTCACATACCATGTTCTGGACATTACATTGACCAGAATACGAAACACAAAGCACCCTGCCCACATAAGCAAGGAAGGAGCAGAACAGCCTAGGGCCACTCCAAGTTCCCTGGGAAGCACAGTCTCACCCTTATATGCCCTCACGGCTTCTATTTGGAGGCTCACGCCAGAGTTGATTCTTTACAAGCCTCCTCCATGGTGTACCGTTTTTGTTGAAGAAAGCATGTTCTTCATCCTGCCCATAACTTCCCAGAGCATGGAAGAAACTCATGAAGAAATTGAATCGTCAAGTGATAGCTAAATATGCCAGTTCCTTATGGACACTTTCTATAGGTAAAAAGTCAGGTCATAATAGAGACTTTACATTAGCCAGTTCATTGCTCTGGTCCTCAGTTTCTCTATAGCATAATGTTCTAAGGACTACAATGTCATGGCTAGGAAGACCACAGTTTCTCAATGGATGTTCAGCAGAGTCCTTGTAAAGAATTCACCTCTGCAAAGAAGCAAGTTCCTGGCCACTTCTTCTGACCCCCAAAATATAGAGAAAAGTTTCAGTAAGGCTTGCTGTTTGTTGCTAACTTCCCAGAAAAGCCTTATGCAAATGTTACTAGTGTGTGCCCATGGGAGACAGGTTAACATTTGCAAGGCCTGGACACCTGTATCCAGAAGGCAGGCTCTATCCTTATGCTGGAGATAGCTCCCTTGGCTAATTTTGGGATCTCAGACTTCTAGGTTCACCATACTCCCCAAGAAGTTTTTGACTTTCCATCATGGGAAAAGGGAGACTTTGGGAATTCTCTGGCACTAAAATTGGTGGTTCCATACCACTCTTGTCTGGACATTCTAGGTTAAGGGCAGAGGCTGAGAATCAAGTTTGTAAGAGAGCTTCAGTGAGTGCGCAAGCCAAGGCTAACCTCATTTCCACAGGACAAACGCTGGTTTGGCGAAACATTTGGGAACAAACATTTGCTGTGGAGGCAGGCTGAGCATAGGATAGCGGTGGATAGATAGCACAGAGGCACAGAGACGCCTGCTGTTTATCAGTGCACGGAGTAGGGACTGTGTGTTACTTCTCAAAGGGCAGTTTATGTTCATTCGTAACATCTACTGTCAGTGCCCTGTGCCAGACCCCATAGGTGTGGATCTGTTACAGTCCAGCGGAAAGACCTCTGTGCAAATAACTGTAATATGTGATACCTGCTCTGCCAGTGAAACACGGGGATTAGATGAGGCCCCTGCCTTGTGCTGTGGGTTCCAGGAACTTCCTGGGGAAGAAGGGCAATACTGGCCTAAGCTCAGAAGCCAAATGGTCTGTGTTTGATCTGGACCCTTGGTTTACTGGTTGTGTGACCTTGAACAAATGACCTAACCTCTTGGGCCTTAGTTTGAGCATCAGTGAAGCAAAGAAAGCATACAAAGAACAAAGGAGTTGGTGTTATTACACCTCACAATGTCTGGTGTATAACGGACAATGTTTAAGTAGTCCTTTTACTGTCCACAGTTGTTTCGGAAGCACGGGCACAGTAACAGGCCTCTGCTGGGCAATAAAACAAGTGACTGCACTTTCTTATCCGGGAAGAATTTGGAAGGTGTGTGTGAGGAAGGAACTTCTAACCCTGAGGGCATGCAGGACAGGTAAGCTTGAGAGCCAGACACGGTCTTCAGAGATTGACTAAGGTTAACCTACCTATGGGGCTGAAGCAGTCAGGGAGGGCCCACCAAAGCCCATTCCTCTCCATTAGTTATGTGTCCCCAAACCTGCTTCCAAAACTGTTCACAGGGTGAGCCCAAGGATGCTATGGAAGAACAGTACAGCCTCACAGTGGGATGACCTAGGAACTCAACACCAATTCCTTTTTTTCTTTCACTAATAAACGGTTGGTTTTGCTTCAGTAACCACTGGGTACACGCCTGCCATGAGCCAGACCTGGGCTGGCTCTGGAAACAAAGATCAAGATATAATTTTTTGGCCTTTCAACGTTATTAGGTGAGTTGGAGGTCAGAGATAGAAATGACTATCTTTTAGTCCTTTTCTGCCAGTATCTCTGTTTAAATTCAGTCAATAGATTGAGCTCCAATGTGCTTGTTGCACGCCGGTCATTTTGCTAGGTCTTGAGGATATGAAGTGATTCTGGTCTTCTGGGGGCTCACAACCAGGGTGAAGAAGGTCATGAACTAGTACAGTTTGGGAAGACTCAGCACAATGAAAAGGGCAGCACCAGGCAGGACTCACAGCACAGGCATTGGAGCTGTGGTGTGACAGGTGAGAGGAAGCGTGGTCTACACGGGAGGTGAGGAATGGAGGCTGGCAGAAGTCTGTGAAGGTGGTACCGTGTGAGGCCAAAGACGACAGAAAGCTACACATTTGGGAAAATTGCTTAACTCAGTGTGTGCTGAGGGCATGGATGGAGATAGAGATGGGAAAGGAGGTAGGCTAAGGGATGGGGCTTAAATCCAAACCAAGGATTAGGGTTTTGTTTGGGAGGCATAGGGAAGCTTCTCAGAGGATTGAGGCAAGTGAGAGAACTTTCTGGCAGGAGTGTGGAGAATGAGACCAACTGGGATGTGATTTTATATCCTTAACGAGATGATGAAACTCTGAAGGGCAATACTGGAGTGGGATAAAGGATCAGGAAATGGATCTGGGAGTCCCACATGCATTAAGTGTTGCTGAAATCCTGGCTCCTGACACATGTTCATGTAATGGTAGCACTAGGAACTTTAGGAATGAAAACATATGGGAGCCATGTTGTTTATTGAACATGGCTTTCCTCGTTCTAGCATCCAGCACTTTACTATCAGAAAGTCTTGGTAGTGTGGCTGTGCTTCCCTCCAAGGCAGCACTGCCTAGTTGCTGACCTCCAGGGGTTCAGAGTCAAAGGGATAGATGAAGAACTCTGCCCTGCCCCTTAATGCAGATGGAACTTGAGAAAATTGCTCTGAGCTCCTGGACTGCCTTTCTTTGGGTTGTCTGTGTCGTTTCCCAAAAACTGTCACTCCTCCTGGCCACCACACACTCTAATCCTCTGGGTTTACAGGTGGACAACAGCTCTTCCAACTGCTTTATTGAAATTTCCTAAGGTTTTATCAACAAGTTACTGTTAGCATCCCCCCCCCGACACATTTTTTTTTTTTTTTTTTAAAGCTGAAAAGCTGTGGTGCAGGAAGCTGAGGTGACTTCCCCAAGGCAGAGTACTAGTGAGTGAATGGAGCTGCTGCCTGCACCCAGGCCATATGACTTCAGAAGATGGACTCTACTTGGTAAAACCAAGAACAACTAACAAATTGTGAAAAAGAATTAAGGGGGTAAAAAAAAAAAAAAAAGGACCATGTTCATTTTAAGTGTGATTCCTGTCAGATAAGCTTTCAAAACGCAGTGGAAGCTGGGTGCACACCTTTATCTCAGCACAGAGATCTCTATGAATTCCAGGCCAGTCAGGGTTAAACACTAAAACCCTGTCTCAAAATTTTCACTGGAGGGCTACAATGTGAGTGGTAAGAACTCTTACTGTCTTTCAAAGCTGAGTATTTAAGAAAGCTAGAGCCTTCTCAAATGCAGAGGGAGGTTCAAGGCAAGAGAACTGACTGGTAACATTTAACTATCTTTAGGAGCTTTTAGAGATACAAAAATGTGACTTGATAATAGAAAAATCACACAACTTAAACATCCCAAATAGTCTGATATTGTTTGCTTGATGTGAACGGTGGCTCTGATTTCTTTTTTTGTTAACAGATCCCATTAAGAGTCTGAGGAACACAGACTCCCTTACTGGAAGAACAGACACTTAACTTTTGCATAAGAAAGAGGATTCCAAGAGCTGCTCCTGGGGAGAAGGTAGAGGAGCTACAGAACAACGGAAAGCAGGTGGCCAGGCTTGTGAGTTTTTGCTAAGATGAGGGGACATAGACAAGTCGCAACCCTTTTTCAGCATCTTATATAAAACCGGAATGGTCATCCCTTGCTTACTCACAGCAGCAGACTGTTGACAACTGCAAGGTGAGGTGAACTGCGAAGTGCTAGCTGAATGTTGTCAGAATATAGAGGCTGGGAGAATTTCCTCACCTGGTCATACACAGCAGAACTAGGGCCAAAATAGGAAGAAGGCTCTCAAGTGCACACACATGGGAAGACCTCCCACTCCCGAGGATTTTAAGATGATCATGTGAGAAATGGGTGTGGAGGATTACACACACAGATGTAAACGCAATGCCTTAACTTAGTTATTTCTGGACTGAATTTAGCACTGTGTCCTTGTGGGATCTAGAACTGGGGAGCTGAATGGGATGGGGTTGTTTATGTATCAGTCAGCGATGCTGCCAATGGAGACAGGTAAGATTCTCTCTGGTACCCTATGAGGAAATGTGCCAGAGCTCTGCAGTCTCTAAACTCTAACCTGCTGCCTGGCATACCCAGGCCAGTACCTCTAGCTTTAACACAACTACAGAGGTGATGTTTTTTAATTTCACTGGCTGAACTACAAAATCTTAACCCCTTGCATTAGAAGACTCCACAAGAATGTTCCCATCCAACTCGGGCTGTGAATGATTTTGATTCAGATGAACACCTACCTGTACACCTCATAAAACTCACAGGGTCAGATCACAGTGGCCTTCTAAACTAGAAGCCTTCCAAAAAACCTGCAACTATTAAAAGGCAACAGCAAACTGACATTGCTTCTGCAACCCTTTAAACCAATTCTTCAAAGACAAGTGGTGCTCCAAGAACACAGGGCAGTGACCTAGACGGGGAACAACTGCAAGCAGCAGACCAAGAATATGGAGGGAATATACTGTCGGCCTCACTCGGGGCCTGGAGGCTGGGAGCTCAAGGAAGTCTAAGAGTAAGAAGACCATACAAGACACTGTAGATTTTGTGGCGGCAGCAAGTCACTTTAGTGCTGTGCTTATGAGAGAGAACCAAATGCTCTCTGGAGTGAACACTAACAGGACCTAAGGTCAGGAGTTCGGGAGGCTGAGCCAGTTAGACAGAGCTTTCCAAGGTAGGACTGAAAAAGGGTTTCTCAACTTCACACACATTCAAGTCACATTTAATAAATTTATGAAATTGGTTTCAGAGTAAAGTCTATATGTTGGTATACAGAAGTAAACGGGAATGGCAGGGAACCACATAATGAAGTCAAATCCAGATCAGATGGAACAGGTTAAACATAAGAGTGAGTTCAGAGACCTTGCTCAACCCTTGCCCATACCCTGGCTGCTGTTTCTGAGTATGGCTTGAGTTCAGGGTTGTGGCTTCTCCCAGCAGCTACAGAACAAGGTCTAGCTGGACAAAGAAGAGCTGTGCCCTAGTACAGCTGCAGCTTCGGAAATGACATCTTGTGGTGCCACTTGATAGGAAGGAAGGAGCAGAGCTGGAGAGGAAGTGCTCAGGTGGAACTCCCCTGACAGTGCGCTCCCTCCTCTTCAGTCAGCTGACAGATGAAGAGGATTAGCAACATCACTTAGAAGAGTTTTGATGTTCTTGGTCGAGCATCAGAGGAAAACAGGTGAATTTTCTGGCCGATATTTTTTGAGTAGAGGGAAAAGTGACCAGAATTATCTTCAGCTTTGGTTAAGTCTTCTCAGAACCTCATAGTGGAACCAGGGAAATACACCTAACACACTTACAAAATAACCAAACTGGGAAGTCAACTCTAAAGATAAAGACCAGAGATGACACAAAAACAGCCACAGAGAACATTTTAAGACTAAAAGGAAATTAATTGGCTGTGAAGATATAAATATTCTTATGAACTACCCCAAACCCCAAACCCATAGATTAACAAAGTCCACATCTACAAATCAAACCCCAGATTACTACATATCAATTCAGGCAACACATGAATTTTAGGCTAAGCCTCCAAATTTGTTCTCTTAAATATATGACGTCTGAATTTTTAGCCAAAGAATGAGATCCCTTTTATTTGGGATATAAATTCAATATCTAATATTAAAACATTCAGAAACTAAAATTATAGAGCAGGTCCGTTATTGCAGGAGAGCCCACAGGGCAGATGATCAGCTTTTGGCAATAGAGGAGGTGTTAAAACATCAAGTGACGGCCAGGTATGGTGGGGTAATCCTAGCACTTGGGAGGCTGAGGCAGAGGAAACAAACACCCCACCAAGTGACAAGGTCCCAGATGTATAAGTAGTAGAAGGGGAGAAGCAGAACTGAGTGCAGTGTACACTGATGGCCCAGCAACTTGGTGCCTGGGAAGTTCTAAATGCCTCTCTGCAAGCCGGATAACAGCTTCCCACAGCTGGCCAGTAGCAAGACTTAGTCCTGGCACTCTGCACACTACCTCAACGTACCGTGTACTCGACTAGTTCCCCAAGCTGCAATGAAACAAAAGAATTCCGCCAAGATGGACTAAGGAGCCCATGGCAGTAGTATATAAACACCCTGCATATATGTCAAATCAGTCCTCCAACAACATCTCACATTTTAGTAAAGGAGTCATTTATACTACATACTTCTCTACCCCAAAATGTCTAACTTCCAGGCCAAGAATGTCCTACTTGACGTTTTTCTCTCTGCTTTTTAAATTAGGTGATAAACTTAAAATCCAGTTATGGACATAAAAAAGCAGAGGTCTGAGCCCTGGCCCAATGACACATACCAAACACACAGCTTCTTGATGTCAAGGACAAAAAGAACTGTCCTGGACACTGAAGGGGAAAGATAGGAACTGGAGAGGTTCTACCAGGGCTCACTGGCACTCAACAGTAAACAAGGGTGTTAAACAAGGGTGAAGAGCAGGTATCAATCAGGGGAGGGCAATGGAGTTGTAGTGCTCCATCGTGAGGGCTGGGGAACATATACTCGTGGATGGGAAATTTTAAGTAGCTATGTTTATTACTTTTTTCCAGCAATCTTGCAAGAGGCAGAAGTGTGACATTGAATTGAGACGAGCATGTGGGTGGGTTGGCGAGGAGCCCATCTCTTGACGTGTGCCACTGGCTTGTCAGAAGTGGCCTGTTCCACCGCTGAGTCATGTTTACTCTTTTGCTTCAAGGAAAAGGGTTTCTTGAGGGAACAACTTTACCTCCAATAATGACTTATTGGGGTCTAGCTGAGTTACCTGGAAAGAAAGAGAACACACATTCAGTAATCTGGAGCAAGCACTCTGACTTTCAGCATTCCACACACTGGCATGAGCATGTGTAGTGTTTTACTGGATCACAACAATTCTGTGCGGTGGTGGGGTTCTTCCAGGGCTCTCCGAAATATCATATTCTACAGTCCCATCTAGAAGAGGAGTTAGTACTAACCACAAGGCTACTGCATAGTCTTGATACTGGATACATTCAGCTGGTTAAACAGAGGAATGGCAAGCATGAGACCTGGACTTGGTGAACTGCTGCTAGCATGGAGGCCTGCTCTGCTGACTGGGACAGCAACTAAACCTTTGGAGGGACAAGGGCTAGGCACTTCCATTAACATTCCATGTAGCAAACTACAGACTGGCCATTCTACTGTATCCAGAGAGGATGCCATTATCCCAGGGAGCTCCCTAGGCACAGCACAATCTCCTCATTGAGAGGATCTCTAATTTGGAAAAATGAGGCAACCACATAATACGGCTATATTTTGGAAATTAAAAACATGCTGGGCAGTGGTGGTGCACGCCTTTAATCCCAGCACTCAGGAGGCAGAGGCAGGTGGATCTCTGAGTTTTCACCACAGAGAAACCTTGCTTTAAAAAACCAAAACCAAAAACACTCCAACTACTGAACATAAACAAAATTTTTATTAGATCTCTGCCCTCCCTAAGCCATGGCAGAGATGGCAGGTGAAGGCTTTAAAAACCTAAGAGAAAGAAACACATTTATCAAAAGCGATCATGAGTTCTGCAAGGCTGAAAAATGCAAGGTTAGTGGAAAGCATAAAGGCTCTGAAAACAGGAAGACTGCAGTTTAAATCACAGTGGTGTTGGCTATCGTCTTTGTGGCTCTTGTCAGACTGATCAAAATTAAATGGGAAAAAACATAATTAGCACAATGTCTGGCATAGAGCAGATCAACAAAGCATGCTACGTACGAGAACAACTATAAAGGGAGATGGACAGGTGGGCAATGGGCTGCTCTGAGTGTGCAGTGGTTAGGTAATATCTAGCTAACCTGAAGCTGCTGCTCTGCTATTTGCATGAGCTTTGGGGCCTTGGGCAAATACCCGAGGCAGGCAATTTGTCTGTTCAACTCAAGCCACACATAATGTGATGACTCTGCTTTCCTCTTCCAGCAGGAAGGGGAGCCCCTGAGTGTCAAAGACAGACTGGTAAGGTAATGGGGGAAACACTGACCTCATCGTATCCAGGAGACTTGGTATGCTCAGGAGGGTCATTAAAGACACACATCTAACCCTAGAATTCTTTCTGCTCATAAGGAACCCAGGGTGAATCTTATCCTACTAGTATCTCTTGGGTGCTGGGCAGATGGGCAGGCAAGGTGGAAGGGAGAGCCTAGCTTGCTGTCTGCCTTCCAATGCACTGGGAGGGCAGGCTGCTGGCAAATGTTTACCCACTTCCCCAATTAACGTACAATACTGCGCTGGCTTCTGTCAACAAACAGCTATGCTGCCTCTGCTTCAGACTCTGGCATTTTCTGTCCAGCTGCTTCTGCTATTGTTCTTAATTAACATGCCAGAGCTCTTCCGGCATCTTCTACTTTGTTATTTGTGGCTTGTAAATATGATGCTTATTGTGAGACACCAAAATCATACTAGTGCCAGAGCTGTGAGAGCAGGCAGGAAGACGTATTGGCAGGCAAAACAGGCTGGAAGGCTGGAGCATCAGGCCTATGTGGCACCCTACTGGGGTGGTAGACATGCAAGAGATTCATAAACTCTTAGTTAAAATTACAGTTGTCACTGATAACACAGTGTCCAAGAAATACTAAATGATTTTCTCTAGTTATTCGATGTGTGGGGATTGGGGTCTGAGAAAGGCAGAAACAAACATTTCTTGGACATCAATGATGAGCCAGGGACTTCAAACATATTTCTCAATTAGTCCATATTACAACCACCGTGCAAGGCTGCAGAGTGAGACAACTGAGTTTCAATGTCGTTGTCATTTGTTTAAGGCCTTATGGCCAGGAGTCTGTCCACAGTGCTGTGATCACAAAGAGAGAAGCAAAGCTACACTCTACTTACATGACCTCTCTGACAGGGGAGTCAGTTGCTCCTTGGTAGGGAGTGTGGTAGTCAGGTGAAATAATGCTAGTGATGCCTCTGGGACCATCTAGCCAGTAAGTGCCCAGGAGATGGCACAGCCACCATTGGCTGAGGTGTTTCTTGGCTAGCAGTCCTAAACTCTTTCTAAGTTCTGGTTGTCTTTGTTTCTGCCCCACTGCCCGGAAAGAATGTTGCCCTTTTCCTTAGGTAATTCCTTCAGTTCTGGAGATCTCGAGCTTCAGGGAGGCCTACAGATAGTGGGCTGGTTTGAAGTAAACACAGCTCTGTTGAGGCATACCCTCTCAGAAGTCCCATAAGAGGCCTTCCAGATCACCCCATTTTGAAGCTTATTTCATTTATTTATGCTTAATGTGTTTTTTACTATCTAGTCTTTTATTAATTTTTCTTTTTTAATCCATTTGCTTTGTAATACACATTATTACAACAGTAGTGTAACTGTTGACAACAATAATAGCCAATAGCTTAGAATTTTTCATTATACATCAAATACATTAACTCATTTAATCCTTATAACGGCTCTTGAGCTAGATACTGTTATTTCTATTTGGCAGGCCAGGAAACACGTTTAGAAAGGTCGAGATTTTGCTCAAGGCCACACAGCTAGTAAGCCAGGAATTACATTTGTATTCAGAGCCATTCTCTCTATCAATCTATTCATTTATTTTGTGCAGATGGGAGCTTTGCCTACATGTATGTCTGTGCAGCATGTGTATGCAGTGCCGACAGAGTCCAGATCCCACAGAACTGGAGTTACAGACAGTTGTGAATTGCCATGTGGGTGCTGGGAAGTGAACTAGGGTTCCCTGGAAGAGCAACCAGTGCTCTTAACCACTAAGCCATCTCTCCAGAGCCCAAGTGCTGAGATTAAGGGTTGTGCCACCACACCTGGCATCATGCTTTTAATACTGCAGTTGCCACCCAACCTACCCTGTGTGTGAGTGCCTGAACTCAGCAATAATCTTGAGTTGGTGTTAATGAGTATATAGATAGCATGATAAAGAAGAATTGTAAACCATACGAAGTTTTTAAAATATCATTTGCTCTAAATGCTAGTCTTTTAACTAGTGTTATTTCTATTTTACAAATGAAAACATAAGACTAAGAGATTAAATTAAGTGCAGGGTGGTGGTGGTGGTGCATGCCTTTAATCCCAGCACTTGGAAGGCAGAGGCAGGTGGATCTTTGTGAGTTTGAGGCCAGCCTGGTCTACAAAGCTAGTTCCAGGACAGCTAGGGCTGCTACACAGAGAAAACCTGTCTCAAGAAATCAAAAAAGAGATTAAGTTAAACCCTGCTGTTCCTGAATTAAAATTTTAAAAATAAAAATAGCCTTTTGGTGTTTTATTGCCCAGTAGTATAACTATAGTTAACAATAATGCATTATTTAGTTCTAAATAATCAGAAGAGACATTATTTTTCACATTTGGCTTTTTAAAATACTGTTTTTATTAATTCTTTGAGCATATCACAAGATGTATTTTGATCATATGATCTTCTTCCTTAACTTTTCCCAGACTCTCACCATTTCCCTCTCATTCCCGTTCAACTCCCCTAGTCCAGCTTGTGGGGCTGACTACTCCTGCACGGCACTGCTGTGGAGTGTGCTCCATACATCAGGTGTCACTCTATTAAAGAAAACCAGCAGCAACCCAATGCCAGCAGCCAGTAGGAGTAGGACTTGGTGCCTGTCTCCCCTCCTCCATGCTGGGATTCTGTCTTGATTTGGCTCCAGTCCTGTGCACACTGTCACGATCACTGTGAGTTTTTATGTGCATCTGCACTGTTGTATCCAGAGAGCACTGAGTCTTCCGAGTCATCCGCCATCTCCCTCATAGATCCCTGAGACTCGGGGGGACTGCCAGAACATTTGTGGCATTACTGCACCAGTAGGCATACCTTGCCAGATGGGCTGTTAATGCAGATTGTGGGGTTTACTACTAGGTGAGACTGATGGTTACTTTTCTCTTCCAGCTAAGTACACAGTACTCACCAGTGCTCTGAAAGCCACCAGCAGGGAGGAAGCTTCTAGTGAGCACCACCTGGATTCCCATGATCACTGACTCAAGTACGTGATACAGAAGAGAGATTTTAAAAGATTAAGGAAATATTGATGGGGTGATGGGTATGCTAAGAATTCTAATTTTTATTATTATGATGTATGCATATATCAAAACTCACAATGGACTCTATAAGAATAGCCCTACAACCCTACTGTTTAGGGGGATCCACTCCTATAAACTAATTTTTCTTAGTGTGTGTTTCTGTTTTTGAGAATTCCACACACGAGCACTTTATCTACATCATTTCTACCCTCTGACCTCTCCATGTTCCCTCCACTCTCTCAAATTCAAGACAAAGACTGAAAACTTTGCATCCACTGTAGTTTGTAAGCAAGAGAGAACGAGGGGAACACAGGGGGAAGGGCATGGATTACGTCAGGGGGATCTCCTGAGAAACAACAGAGGACAAGAGAACTGTGGACAGAGGGTCCAAGGAAGTGGAGCTGCTGCTGCGGGGCAGAGCTGTGCTCTTCTGGCCCGAAATTCTCAAGACTGGCAAGCAGAAGAGAGCCAAGATGGTGGAGGTAAAGATCATGGGAGAGAAAACTCTTTTTTTTTTTTTTTTTTTTTTGGTTTTTCGAGACAGGGTTTCTCTGTCTTTGGAGCCTGTCCTGGAACTAGCTCTGTAGACCAGGCTGGTCTCGAACTCACAGAGATCCGCCTGCCTCTGCCTCCCGAGTGCTGGGGAGAGAGGACTCTTAAGGGAAGCAGCAGGAACTAACACAGCTACTAATGGTTCTTTCTCCTAATTTTGTTGCTTTTCTTCTTCCGCCTTCAGAAATTTATCTTCTTGTCCTCACAGTCATTATCATAGTAGCAGGTATCACTTAGTGAGATCTCCCATGAGTTGGGTTCAGGCAGCCTGCATTTATGTCATCTCTTAACTAGTGCTGAAGATGGTCTAGTGAAATTAGTACTAGAGCCATCTTAGAGATAAGTACAACAAGGCTACCTTGCCCACTGATGTAGAGACTATGGTTTCAGAGTCAGGTCTGTCCGATTCCAAAGCTCACTACGATCAAAATGCTCTGGCAAACCAACTTATGAACAGGCTGACTTGGGGAGAGGGAAGTCTGCTGCACTTGGAGGCATCTAAATACAGGCATATTTGCTGGGGATGGTACCAGCTAACAATTTTCTGAACATTTATTTCAAAACAGGCAATCTTTGACATACTTTGCATCTATAAAAATATTTTTATAATAGCTCTCCAATATGGGCAAAATGATTATTCCCATTTTATGAGGAAATTGAGCCACACAGCAGATTAGGTAGTTTGTCTAAAGTATAAAAACTATTAAGGGCAGAGTAAGAGAGTGAATCAAGGCAATCTAGCTTTGGAATCTACCCAGTTACTAGATTCCATGGCTAGAGATGTCCCTGAGAGTATCCATATGGAGAGAGAAGTTGGAAGAGTTTCCTTTAATTCAAGCTTCCAGGATACAAGACCTTCACTTTAAGAATGACAGAAGGTCAGAGGTCACTAAAAAATCCTGAAATGTTTATAAAATACGAATACAAAAACCCAATCTAGGTCTGTCTTTTGCCATTTACCTGGGACTTTACTGAATTATTGACTCTCTAAATCAACAGAGAACGAACACGTTGGGATTCCTTGGGGGAGGAGGAGTGTTCTTGGAGAAGAGGTAGTTTGTCTTTATAGTTAGAAGAGGGAAGTCAACCATCCTGACATTTCCTTCATTGTACTTGGGAAACCTGAATGGGCATATTTTCTCATTAACACAACAGTTTAGCAAACTGGCTTTGTAAAATGTTTATGTTAGCACAGATGGGACATGGACCATTACAGATTTTTTTCATAGCTGCACCACCATGTCTCTCAACTGTAGTAAAGACACGACACTGTAAACATAATGTTACTACTAGACACTATTCAAAGGGGAGCTTAATACTAAAAAGAGCATCAAGGATACTTGCAAAGTTCTTTACAGTTTGTGAGGAATTGACACAAACAGCTCATTCACATAGGTAATATGATCAGCCTCTGTTTTATTTGATTTTTTTTTTTTAAACTTAGGTTTGCTTTTAGTTTGGAACCAAATACAGGAAAGTCTGGATCTAATATCTTACATAGCAGAGCTGCCAGGGAGCATCAACTTAAACCCTAGCCTTCTGTGCTGTTCCTTAGAACTTTCCAAAGTCCCTAGATGACAAGAGTTCTTTCTCACTCTTATAGCCTTTGGGTCCAATGAGCAGGAATGGAAAGCAATAACGTTTTTCAAACATATTTCCTATTTTTAGATAAAAAGTGCACTTTAGAAAATAAAATCATAGCATCTTCAAGGAAGAATGATACACTGTCAGATGGCTCTAGTGTTTGTCTGCTTGTCTCTGATGAGCAACAACTTCCATTTTCTAGGCTGAGCACTGGCAGCCCTTTGAGCAGAGAGAGCCAGAACTCCAGGAGCAAACCTTTACCGAACTGATACACAATCATGTCAACATGGAGAATTAGCACCAGTGCGTTATCCAACCCTTCCTCCCCTCCCAGCAGTGAGAAAAACGGCCATTCCATGTGACACAGATAGACCACAATAAACTTCCAAGTTTAAGGGCGTTTGCACTTTCAGGTACATCAGTGGTGCTCAACCTGTGGGTCTTGACACCTTTGGAGTTGAACGACCCATCCACAGGGGTTGCCTAACACCATCCTGCATATCAGATGTTTACATTATGATTCATAACAGTAGCAAAATTGCAGTTAAGAAGTAATTTTATGGTTGGGGTCACCACAACACAAGAAACCGTATAAAAAGGTTGCATATTAGGAAAGCTGAATTACTGAGATTCAGGCTACCTACTTCTGAGTGTTCTTCCTTATTTTGAGCCCTCAGTAACCTCAGTGTATGGACTCTTCTGTAAACCCCACACAAGCTGTATGCCATCAAATCTTGCCAGAGGGTAAAGGGCATAAATATCGATGAGTCCACCCCTGGTTCTCAAAGTGTAACTTTACACAAGACACCTTTCTTCTTTAGGCTTTTATTTTAAAAAATGTAGGGGTTAGTGATTAATAGGAAATCAATGGTACTGCAATTGAGCTTTGGAGATCCAAACATTTAGGCTCAAACACAGTGTCAGCCAAATCAGCTTGTGGTTCCAGTATCCTTCTCTGCTTGGTGAAAGGGTTATTGTAGGGATAAAAGTAGCCATCACTGATAGTGTCATATGGAAACGGATTCTGTGCCTTCTTTATGTTAGGAGATATCATCTCATGGCATAGTAATGATTGCCATTCACAAAAGTTAACATTTGTTACTTTTTTTTTTTGTGGAGGTGAGATATTGCCTAAACTGGTTGTGAACTTCTGGGCTCAAGTGACCCTCCCATTCCACCATTTTGAGCAGCTACAACTGAGTATACGCCTGCTTTACACCACATCTAGCCTGCTTATCCCTCTTCAGCTTCCTTCTCTCCCTTACCCGGGACACTGAGCCCACAGCCTATGCATGAAAGGCAGTCCTCTTTACTTGGCATTTTCTAAGTGCCACACACTATGCTAATTACCACCTTATTATCTAATTAAGTGATTATTGTAATTCTTTAAGTATTCTTATAGATGGCGTAAAACTAATATGTTTTTTAGTGTTAAAATGTCCTCAAAACTTGGCATCTTGTTAGGGATGCCTTGGTCACCTTCCCTTGCCTTCGTATTCCTAGTGGCAGCTTTGGTCACACTACACTATTTAAGTGACAATGTTAATGGAAAAGTCCAGAGGTAAGAAAGGGCGATACTAGCAAGGGTAGAGTAAGAGGAAAAGATGTTCTTTAAAAGCAGGAGAAATTCCAAGTATACAGAGCAAGCATTTAAAAAAAAACCCAAATAACAAAAAAAAAAAAAAAAAAAAAAAAAAAGAAAATGTAAAAAATCTAAGAGGGAGAATAGTCATGTATCTTCTCTTGGAAAAGTCAGTTCCTAAGATTAGTTCATCATGGGCCCCTGAAGGCACAATGTCAAATAAACACAGTCCTGCTTTACAGAGCAGTTTATAAGCTGTGGTCTACTGAAGCATAAACTACATAGATAAATTCACAGATGAAGATCCGATAGCACAGTAATCAAAATGCAGCACAGATCAGCTTCAGAGGCACGTCCAGCACATGCCCAGCTTAGAGTGTGGTAAATGCTAGTCTCCGCCTCCACCGGGAGCTCCAGAAGGCTCAGGGCAGCAAGGTTACCTCGGTGAGATGTATGTAGAGGTTTGAAGGAGGTAGGGAAACACTAATCTGGGGACAGGCCTCTTCTCAGAGGCCAACACCACACCAGACAGCCAGGTCTTTACAACAGGTCTCTAAGATGTCTGTGTCAAGACTGGATCACACACAAACTGTGGCAGAGCACTGAGAAATGGGAAAGATAACAGCCGACTGGTTAGGTTGAGAACTGTGAACTCGGCTTAAAAGTCTGTGAAATCTTGATCATTGTTTACCCCAGAACTTCACCACTAGGCATGGATTAAGAAACAAGTAGACTTTAAATCCTGGCACGGCATCTTTTGCACAAGTGCTAATTTCGTATGAGACGAACCTCACGTTTCTCAGCTGCAAGCAGGTCAGCATTACCCAGCAATCTTTCAAATATCCATGTCTCTCGGGCTCTCTCTCACATTTCCACATGGAAGAGAGCTGCACAAAAAGTCCCACCCTACCACTCTTCTACTTAGAGTTCTTAAAGGATGTCTTACTATAATAGGGCAATCTCTTTCTGCTCCCAACTTGTAAATGGGTGATGGTGTTACTGACAAGGTTCTTAGGGCCTTTGATGGTAGGCACAGATGAGAAGGCAGTTTGGAGATAGAACATGAAGAATATAAATTTCTAGGTAGCATAAACTTCAGAAAAATACTTTCCCTCTGGTTGCAGAGAGGCCATTTAGTGGTGTGCTCAAAGCCTCTTCAGCAGCAGAGTGGCTTGGGAGAGAGGGAATGTTTTGAATGCATTTTAATACTCAAGTAGGGCTATACAAGCCAATGTGCTCCTAGTTCTGTACACAAGCACCGTTCAAGAGCTTGGAGCTTTGAACAGGAGTTAAAAGAGTTGAGTCCCTAACGACATACAAAAGACTTGCTGGTGTGATTTATTCTGATGTATTTACTTATCCAATTACCAAAACAGCAGGAGATCATTAAAATTTCTAGTTACCAGATGCAGCACGTTCAATATCTTAAATGTTACCAAGGCTTTCTCTGAGCTATTTTGATATTACACTTCATCTGCCCAAAAGCTTATGAAACTGGACAGCAAGAACCATGAACAGAGCAGGAACATTCTTTGAAGGCTGGTCCAGAAGGCCTGTGCAACACCAAACCTGTATGAGAGACTCCCCAAACTCCTGGACTACAGCACTATGATGAGGAATGAAAGTATCTAGGAAGAGAGGGCCTGTGAGACCTCGGCCAAGTCTTTTCTACCTCTGAGCTTCCATCTTGCTAAGAAAGGATGCTGACATTGTCCCATGTTATAAAACTACTGTGAGCACCACCACAGTTTGCTTTTCCGGCACTTCACACAACTATCTTGTAGAGAAGACAGAACAACTTAATGTACCTTGTGCATTATTTGCTGTTAATAAACTAGCATGCACAACAGGCACCAACCTAGAGACTATCACAGTGCTAAGAAACAGAAAGCAAGCTCATGCCAACATTTCAGAGTATATGACAAAAGACACACATTAATAAATGGTATCTAGACCCATACAAGGGCAGTGGTATCTTTGTACCAACATTTTTTTTTTATTATTCTGATCTTCAAATATTATTTCCTCACAGACCTAGACTATAGTCAATTAGAGTTGTTTGTTATTGAACAAACATGCACTAGGTTTTCCTATCCAGAACCTTGGGCTATGTTGTTTCCTCTACCTAGGTTGTCTTTCCTGTCTCATTTCAAACATTCTAACCTTTGTATCCTTCAAGCTCAGCTTAAATGCTACTTCCCCTACAAAACTGGGCCTCTGACAGAGCCTAATCCCCCTTCCTCTTCCCAGAACAGAGCTAATCACACCTGGCTTCCAGTATCATTGATCAGGTCACAGGCCTGAGACCCAGCAAACGATACATTCACTGTGGTTTCCCTCATTATCTACTCCATGTCCCATTTGCTGACCTGTAAGGTCTCTGGACAGCTGCAGATGCAAGGTTAGGATCTGTTCTGGAATGGAGGTCCTGGCAGCACCAACACTGCTCTTTGTTCATGTCGCATTCACCTCTTATTCTTTAACAAGGTGAAGGATTCTGAAGAATGGAGCGCAGAAGATCTATAGCATAGTGAGTTGTGTTGTGGCTCTCAAGTCATTTACAATTGTTTATGACTCCAGTTAAGCTGAATTCTCAGGGCATATCTGAACTTTTTATTGACTTTCTATTCCCAGGGCCTAGTTTACTGCTATAAATATTTTCAGTTCCAGAAATGCTGCAGAAAGACTGGCCTACAGAGTGACTGCATGAGTTTCTCTACTCTGCACACGGCCACCCCAATCTAAAGACATGGACCCCGGAAGCTGCACTCCTGCACCTAGCTCTCCTCACCTCTCAGCCTAGTAGGCAGAGCTCGGCAGGGACATCGTCAGGTGCTGACTCCATCAGGGCCCTTTGCTCGGACACTCTGCTCTAGCCTCAGACATCCTAGCACCCAGATAGGAGAGCTCACAAGAAGTTTGTAGCAGTTGCCCTTTTCAAAGGGACAGCTTTCCCCTTCTCTGTTTAAATTGTTGGAATTGACTAATTAGGAGGATTTAAAAAATCTTAACACTCTAAACAGAGAAAACTGGTTCTGAATTATTAAGCAACACTTTCAATGCATTTGAATAACCTTAAATGACTTAGCTGCTACCTGATCCTAAGCTCTGGCGCAGATAAATAAATGTGAAACACGGTCAAAGCCTCAGCTTATAGGAGCCTCCAGCTACAGCAAATAGAAACTTAAGTCTCTATAAACTGCCAGGGGGAAATATTCTCATATAAAAAGACAGAAGATGATCTTAAGGCTGCGAAGACCAGGAAGTCAGTGGTTTTGTTACACATTGCAGAAGATGGCTGCTAATGGGCTAAATAGTATTAATATCTAGGTAATATAATCATAGAATCAGACAGTATCAGAGTCTAAAGAAGATTAAGAAAGAAAATATTTAAATCTGTATTTCAGAAGAGGAAAATCTAACCCAGAGAAAGTACATGCTAGCTTGGGGTCAGACAAGTGGCTGCAAAAATAAACATTTAGTCTTGAGATGCCTTCTCCTGGCTTATTCCCCTTTCCAGAGTGCACACTCAGATTCTACTAGAGAGGGCAGAATGAGAGGAAGACAATTGGTGGTTAAGACACTCGAAAGCTTTCACTGGATGGCTCACTTCTGGCATCAGAGTTCCAAATACACCATGTTCTTCTCTACAGGCCTACAAGGTATACTTTCATGGCTATACACCAAGAGGGTGAAGAGAGGGTAAATGCTACTATATTATAGTCCCTAATATGTCTAACCTCAAACCATGATGGCATGATAAATTCATGAATTTGTGTGGTACTAGGAAAGTACAAAACCAAACAATTACAGTAGATGTACAAACACTTTATTTTCACCCATTTTATTAACTAAACAAGTATTCATTTTCGGCTTTTCGAGACAGGGTTTTTCTGTCTAAGAGCTCTGGGTGTGTCCTGAGTGTTGGGATTAAAGGCATGCGCCACCACTGCCCAGCTAAACAAATATTTCTTTAGTGTTTATGACATTTAAGAAACTTGACAGCAATAAACAAGACACTATCTCTGCCTTTAAGCAATGCCTAGAGCAACATATAGACATGAAAAAGGCCCATTGCAGTTCAGAGCCCATTAAAGCTCATGGGGTGAGAGTTACCACAAGAAGATGGCCCCTAGGGAATACAAGGAAGATGAATGGCACTGTCCTAGAGCGTCACCATGTTTATCCTCCTCCTTCTAGTACAATTGTATAGCTATTTGCTACAATCTAATGATCCATTCTTCTTAGATATTTATATACACTAAGCCAGTTATTATTTTTCATATGTCAGGTACCTTGCTAGAGAACAATGGTTAATTAGATATAATTCCAAGTAACTTCAACTTTTATATGTATCTCTTTTTGCTTAAAAACCATATCCTTGATTTTGTAATTGATTATAAACTTGATCTAACCATTTCTGCCTTTAGTGTCTTAGCTCTAGGCTTTCTCTGTGTCTCAGTTTTTCAACTAGAAGGGCCTTTTGTAGCTTTTCACAATCTAAATGGCCTGTATAAAGGTCTGTTCACACAAGGCCTCACAGAAGAGCTGTATGAAGGTCTGTTCACACAAAGCCTCACAGAAGGCCAACTACAAAATTGATATAAACTAGGAAACAGCAAAAACAGTGTTCAGGTTTGAGACCCCAGACATTAAACCCAAAGATGTGAGGTCCAGATGTTGGGTGAAGAGCAGGGTGTGGCTTTGGTAAAGTTCTTTGAGGCTGGGCCTAGAGCTGTAGTGAGGCCTGAGGACTGGCATGTTAGGCGCATGTGCTAATGTACTCTGGAACTCCAGCACCGAATTTGAAAATTACAGTGAGTATCTAAAAAGGGTTAATCTGAGCATACATACGTTAGCAGTTGTTTGTGTTTACAGTGGCGTTATCACAATACTTTAAGTGAGCTAGGCATACCTGCAGAGACCCTTGTAAACTGAGCACAGAACTAGTGATTCTTTTATTCATGGCTGAAGAGCCAGACTGAATTACATGTTCAGCCTTCAAATTTTATTTATTTCTGAATAACAGCAAATTTGAATGCTACAGTGCTTTACAAACACCTTGAAAAATTAAGTTCAAAGGCAGAGTAAACAACTTTGGAAGGGTTTAAATACACCAACATGCTAGCACAGCATGAGCAGGGATGTGGGTATAAGAATCAAACACAGGTGCTAGTATTGTGCAACCCAGAGAAATCTTTAAGTTTCTGTATTTTTAATCTATAAAATAAATGCAACATTTTTTAGATAACTGATAAATTGAAGCTCATGGCATATAACAAGCATACAGGACAGAGTTACATTTATTGGCTATCATCCTCTGTCATTCCAAGTCATTGTATTTTAAATAAGTTTGGAGAAACAAAAGCAGATTTTCCAAGGCTTGCACTCTACTCAGCTCTCCTGAAATTATCATCTTTACCTGACACTCATTTTTAAGATCCCTTTGCACATTCTTTGGTTGGTCAGATGTACACACTGAGGACTTTTCTCATATACCACTGACTCATCCCCTCAATGCATCTGTTTGTTGGTAAGATTCTTTATCATGGCAGTGTAGGCACGGTAAGTGTTTATTCTGTGTACGGTCTTTAAAACATTTTGCTTTACTTTCGTAACAGTCAAGTGACTTAGATATTTTATTAGTATGACTTTACAGATGAGGGGACTGTGAGCTACCTAGAACCTAAATTAATGTATCCAAGATTAAAAAGCTAGTCAATGGCAGAGCTGTGGTTTGGGCAGGTACTCCAGTCTTGTAATTATTACCAATATTGTCTCTTTGGCCTCATCAGCTTCAGTCTGCTCTGGCCACTGCCTGGGGTACTTTCTGATGCTGGTCTGGTCTCACATTTAAATCTCCTTATAATCTGCTGAGAAAACCACCTAGGCTTCCTGCCCCTCAGACTCAACACAGCTACAGGGAACTTGCCTCTCCACCTGTTCTGGGAGCTCTCCCAAGGAGCACTGCTTTCCTGGTCATTCAGAAAGAACTTCAGAACCACCTCTGACAACTGCTTCTTTCCGTCCTTCTCTTAATCTGACATAATAGTCTCCAACTCCCACGATCTTCCTCGGGTTCTGCTGCCTGTTCTTTACTCCCACCTCTGCCATCTTTGTAGTCCCCTACCTCCCATTATCTTGTCTAATATATAAGTCAAGGCTAAGGATCACATGGTTGATGAAGAAATGATCAGGAGGGCTGGGATACAGCTCTCAGGGCCTCAGAGCCACTTACCCCGTGTGCTTGAGGCCCTGAGTTCAATATCCAGAATTACAAAGAAAAAAAAGAAGATGTGATTAGAAGAGACTTGGAGCAATGTAATCCCATATTCTAGGAGTAATGACCAAACACTGACTAACTCATTGAGTTCTTGATCTCTGGGAGGCCTATATAGGCACTGTGGTGGATGTGGGGGTCGGTCATCAACACAGCTAATATTAAGAGCAAGCTTACACAGAGCAGTCCCCATAGTACTCAGACATAAGCAAAAATATCTATAAAGAAACAAGCCTGTCTGTCATGACAGGAAATAAAACAGTTTAGGAAATGTTTTTAACCACGAGAAATCCTGCTAGCCTGGTAAAACAGAAGACATGAAATTCTAGATACTTGTACTTGAACACCATTTTTGATCTTTGGTTATTAGGCATGTAAAGCATACTCTGGTATTTTTATTTCAAAGATGGTCATTTGAAAATAGTTAATATTGTACAAAACCTCTTTGTTCATGTAAGGGAGAAAGAAGCTGAGGAGAGGAACAATTGGTGTTGCTGTTGTGCCAGCAACCACGACCAGACACTTCCTGGGTTAACTGCTACATGCATGTCCATACGAAACTTTACATATGTTTTCAATTCTCATAATGCCCTGAAGGAGCTAGTTTCTCTCATCTTACCAAGAAACTGTTGCTTGCTCCCCTTCTCTACTTAGACTGCTTTCCTTCACAACCCAGGACCACCTGTCCAGAGCTGATACTACCCTCATTGTCTGCCACACACCAACCATCAATTAAGAAAATTCCCCACCTGCTTGTCTAGAGGCCAATCTGAGGAGGCAGTTCCTCACCTGATGTTCCCCTTTCCTAGATGACTCCAGATGTATCGAGTTGACAAAGCCAGCACAGTGCCTCAGGAACTATCTACCTCGTCTTCCGAAACGAGCCCTGTCACTGGCCTGGAGTTTGCCCAGTAGGCTAGGCTGGCACAAGAAGCCCAGGGATCCATGTGTTCTAAGCTCCTACAGGGTACAACAAACTGAAGGGGAGTCACCCATGTTCCATGATCCATAATCAAACTAAACTTTTTTTTTTAATTATTTACTTATTATTTATACAGTGTTGTGTTTGTAGGCCAGAAGAGGGAACCAGATCAAATTACAGATGGTTGTGAGCCACCATATGGTTGCTGGGAATTGAACTCAGGTCCTCTGGAAAGAGCAGCCAGTGCTCTTAACCTCTGAGCTATCTCTCCAGCCCCTCAAACTAAACTTTTAAGGAAACAAACAGATCACTAAATAGATGCTTTCCCCGAATCCCAGTCTAACTGAGTCAGGAGAAGGGATGTGCTCTCTGCTTTAACACCGACAAAAAGTAACACAGTCAAGCATTTTCCACACTCTCTCTCCTGATTATCCTGTTTCCTCATTTCCAATTTATGGAACCCACAGTCCTGTTACTGCTCAGTGGATTCTCACATTCTATTTTGTAGAGTGGAGGCTACTCTGATTTATTAATCACAAACAAAAACTATTTAAATTTATATGGAAATTTGTTGTAATTTTGTCTTTTGAGAAAGCAAGCGGTGGGCAGTGATAATGCACACCTTTAATCACAGCTCCCGGGAGGCACAGACAGGTGGATCTGTGAGTTCAGGGGCAGCCTCATCTAAGACAGAGAGAGAGAGAGAGAGAGAGAGAGAGAGAGAGAGAGAGAGAGAGAGAAGAGAGATTGGACAGAGGTGCTGGAGTTTGCTTGCAATTTCCCACAGTCTTTTCCTAGAACCTCTAGTCACTGTAAAAATAGAAACAAACCTACCATTTGTAGGTAGAATTCTTCCAAGTAATGTGATTAAGAGCTGACAATAGAAGAAGCCCCGAGAAGGCAAGAGATGTGGGATAAAGTAACAAGAAAGAATAGAAAGAATAGAAGGAAAGGGAAGGAGATGCCAGATGTAAACTAGGAACTGAAAGGTGAGAGCGGGAAAGGAAGAAAGAGCAAGAGCATAGGAAGTGGCAGAGCAAAGGAAGGGAGAGTGATACTGATAACCTTACACCAAGCAGCATGAGTGACAGAGTTTTCTAGCAAAGACCTGCATCTGGGCCACTACAGATTCAGATGGGAACTAGGCTCAGTGCCATTACTCACCTTTTAGGACTCATATTCACAGGGCAAATGGGACAGTGAAGTCTGCGGCACTGACTCAAGCTCTGGAAGGAAATATGTCCTTTTTCCTAGTGACTTTCACTAACAAAAACGCAAACAGAACCCACTCTGAAACCATTTTGACAACCGGCTGTACTGGAGAAGGCCTGATGCCTGCTGCTACTTTGGTTATCCCACAGTGCTCAGTTCAGAAGTATAATAGCCAGCAGACATTCAGCAAATACTTGGACAGCTGGGAAATCTTAATATGAAGTAATGTTTTCATTGTGGGGGGAGACAAGGGCGCAGAAGAGCATTTAATAGATCCTCTGGTGAGAAATCAGCCTCTGCTTTGTGGAGAAAGGGCTCAAGACACAATAAGACTCCTATAGTTAAGTCTCACATTATTTGTTATTAAAGAGGCAAGGACTTAAAGATGTGCTTTTTAACAGTCTTTAGTTTGGCTGTAATTTAAGATGACTTTTACAAATTAGATCCTAATCCTTGCAGACACAGATGGCTATTACAGAGCAGCTTTGTAAAAACACTAGTCATTCGACTTGAAAGAGCATTCAGAGAGGGATGAAGTGCCATTAACTCTCAGATCATCTATGACTCTAGGCGGCCTAGGGTCCTGGGCTTTCTGGGTTTAGGATTGGAATCTGGGTGGGCCTAGGGCATCTGTTCTGAATTGGAATAGCCTTTGTCACTAAGGAACGAGAGACTTAGGAGAGTCTGAGGCACTGTGGTAAGAACTGTAGCTGCGAGGGATGTGGATGGGATATGACCGTCTGCAGTCATTATCAAACAACAAGGCAAGTGCTATCGAGGAACGAGTGCACAAGCTGTACTGATGCATAGCTTGCAAGGAAAGGGAGGGCTCCACAGAGCTTGGCATTAAAACGTGAGTTCAAATAGGAGACGTTAAGAGTATATGAAGCACAGCAGCACAAGGGTGCCCGTGCCTTTATTGAATAGTGAGCAATCTCCCATCTCCTACTGATGGAAGTAAGGTTGGAACTAAAATAAGGGACTAGACTGTTAAGAATTTTTAACTTCTCCAAGGGGCCTACAGTATAATAGGGTAGTTTACTTTAGCGTAGAGTTCAGTTTATTTTATTGTACTGTTGAAGAGGACCCTTTAGTTAGTATCTAGCTGGGCTTACACCTCTAAAAATGCAGCTACCTTTTCTGTTAGCATTCATAGTACATTGCTAGTATATATTTATCTTAATTCAATTACAACTGCTTAAAGTATGCACCTCTATATATTTCCATAAAATCCAGTAGTTTTACTTTGTCTATAGTTTCAACATTTTCAAGTTGTTTTGATATTGTTTTTCACAATCTAAAAATCTGATATTAATTTATATTGTCAAATAATATGGTATATAGGAAAGGAATAAATACACAGTTTGTCAGTTCCCTCCATGGAGACGATAGACAACATCTTCTGTTCATAACTACCTAATCATCAGTGAACCTAATTAATTACTTTGCCCCAATAAAATAATATTATTAAGTATCTTGCTATAATACAGACATACTATGACTACAGATGACCGTCCTCAAGGCTGGTAAGACTATCAAATAACAGAGTAATTTTTGCTTAACATAATGCATTCTTAGTGAACCTGTACTTGTGTTGATCCTGTTCTAATAATGAATCTATTAAGCACAATTCATAGTCATACCCTGAGATATATAAATGAGACTTTAGGATAGCCTGTTAGGATAAGTATACACCTAAAAAGCAACAAAAGAAAGATCTATCATCTTTTTTTTTTTTTTTTTTAAATATAGGTCTCTAGATACATCTGCTGGCCTAGGAAACCCACGCTCCACAGGCTGAGGAGGGAACTGTACAGAACCAAGAAAGACTTCGGGTATTTTACAGTAAGTAGCCTTTATCATTTGGCTTTTCACAGTCTCCTTCTGGCCCCCATGAGCTAAAAGCACTCTTTGAGATAGGAAGGGAACTTACATCTCTCCTAGGAAAGGTGCTCAGTAACTTGAATTCGTCCCATGGAAATCCTTTGGAAGCCACGAAATCAAAGACAATCTGGAGCTTACTGCTGGCCAGGAAACGCCGCTCCAGGAACTCGCCACTGGGGGTTCGGATTCGCAACTTACTAATAGGCTCAGCATTTTCTTCCTTTGGCTCTGGAGGCAGGGCTTGTTCTAAGGAGAGTCGGATGGCCTAAGTAGATTAAAAATTGAGTGTTAAAACAGGGTATAGATAGAATTATGGAGAGTGGGTGAGGGAGAAAGTAGAAAAAAAATAAAACTGAAAACTAATTATGATATGTGAGTGCTTAAATCAATTTATTAAAACATTTCAACTTTTTAAAAACAAGACTTATATATTTATTTTGTATGTTATGCATGTATACGTGGGTGCCTGAGTACCACTGTATGTATGTGGATACCAAACAACAACTTGCAGGAACTGGTCCTCTCCCTTCAGTATGTAGGTTCTGGGGGACTGAGCTCAGGTTATAAAGTTTGGTGGCATGCGCCTTTACCTGCTGAGCCATCTGGCCTGCCCTTATTTAAATTGTTTTTAAGTGTATACTTCAGTGGCATTAAGTACATTCACAATCTTATGTAGCTAGTACTATTTTCAAGAACTTCGTCACCCTAGATAATCTCTATTAATTTTATGCATGTCTTTAGAAAAGCATGCATTTTATTTACAATATGTGAACAGGTGTTATATTAAGCTTTATATTTTTGTTTAGCAATGTATGTGAAACTGCTTATATATTTTATTAAAGTAGCATACATAAGTAAAACTGCCTAAGCATTGTGTGTAACTTGGTAAATTTTCAGAGCATTGATATAGCTATAAAACTTGCACAGATCAAGTATCTTAGAACTATGTCCTTTTCCCACGTGCTCCTGGTCTTCAAAGGCTGTCACTATCCTGACTTCCAAGACCTAATTTTAAAAACCATTATTCTGAGCAAATGAGATGACTCAATAGGGAAAGGCACTTGCTGCCCAAGTTTGGTGGCCTGAGTTCGATCCCTGGAACCTACATGGTGGGAGGAAAGCACTGACTTCTGTGTGTTGTCCTTTGATTTCCACATGTGCCACCTAACAAAAGAAATACATTAAAAAGGCTATAACATCATCAGGGATGCAGGCTTCCTATTATGACAGACAGAGAAGGAAATATAAGAAATAGCCTTTCTAACTACACGTATAAGAAAAATCGTCAGGGCCAAGGGTATCATAGCTTAGTGGTCGAGCACCTGCCTACCATGCACACTGACTGAGTTTGATTCCCAAAGTTACATTTTCCTTACAAAGTCCTTGTATAAAACACAGTTGTATTTAAAGATGCTTAGTGATGCTACCTAGTCAGCACTTAGCTGGTGACAAGTGTCTCAGGTTGAACCCAACACTGTGAACAACTGAGGACAGTTGCTACTACTGATGTTACAATTATTCCTTTTACATCAAATCAGAACATAATTCAGTGTTTCCTGCTTTTCCTGCTTTCTCTTTACCCACCTGCCAGCTTGCTTTCTTTTGACATTTCCCTGTGAAGCAACAGATGTTACATTACTGTCTGAACTCAGGGATTATACTAGAAGAACAGACAACAGTAGCCCATTAGTTTAGTCACCGAGCAGACTGTATCTGCTCTTCAATGTAAGCAGTCTCCATGGCTTTTCTGCACAATGAATGCAAACCTCAGATATCCCACACTAGTGGACCAATGTGGAAAACAATGAAGAAATAATAGATAAGTTCACTACTGCCCTGCTTCTAAATAACCAACAGTTTCATTGGCAAAAAGAACAAAAATACAGCAGTGGCCCAGTCTCAAATATACTAAATCCAAAGGACTTGTGTAAGCAAACACTGTTTTAAAACAATGACATAAAGGACACCTAAACTCAAACAGTCATTGTAAACAACACTGTTGAACTTCATTTAGTTTGCTCAATAAATATAGGGATTTTCTTTATTTGCATTATTTTAGGTTTGTGATAAAATAAAGCTGGTTTAAGAAATATGAACTATTCTTAAGAACAGTTAAAAATATCTTTTTACTTAAAGCATTTATATCTGAACAATGAGAAATGGAGACATTTTATGAAGTAAAATTAGGCACTGAAAACAGACACTCATAAAAAACACAATTTCATGGGTAGTGGTGCACACAGTTGATACCAGCACTTGCAAGGCAGAGACAGGCAAATCTCTGTGAGTTTGAGGCCAGTCTGGTCTACAGAGTGAGCTTCAGGACAGCCAGTGCTAGACAGAGAAACCCTGTCTCTAAAGACCAAAAATATTTAAAAAAAAAAAAAAAAGGGGAACAAAATATATTCTTTCACCAAACCTTTTTAACCATACTCAAAGACTGGCTTAATACATTTGTGTGTGTGTGTGTGTGTGTGTGTGTGTGTGTGTGTGTGTGTGTGTGTGTGAGAGACAGACAGACAGACAGACAGACAGACAGACAGACAGACAGATGTGGCGGTCAGAGGACAACTTGTGGGAGTCAGCTCTCTACTTCCACCATGTAGGTGCAAGGACCAAATTCAAGTAGTCAGGCTTGGGGGCGGGTACCTTTCCTTGATGAGTCATCTCAGCATTAGCATTCCTTGAACTAGGTTAAAAGGACAGTGGAGAATTCTCTGTATCTAAAGTCTAGAAAATTTCTAATATATGACTACTACAGACACACACAATGACACATGGCTTAGACTAGAATGGAGTATGTGGGAGGGCATGAGTTCCATAGTCACAAGGATCTAGATGAGAATCTCAGCTGTTTCTAGCTCTACACATGACCCACTGAGCTTCATTTTTCTTACTTTTCTTTCATTTTCATTTCTCTTGTAAAGAGAAATCTCTAACCTTCTGCCTTGCTCTCATGATTACTGAATAAGCACATTCAAAGCAGCTAGCAGAGTTGTACGGGACAGATGCAGTACAATGAGATCAGGGTTTGTGTAAGTAGCAGATACTCAGGAAGTATCAGAGCATGGATGATAATTAATTTTACACATCATTCAAGACCTGGCTCAAATACTACCTCTTCATATATTTTCTGATTATTAAAGCTATGAAAGACTTTTTTCTGTTAGTTATTCCCAAAATATTTTGCTTTTATTCATCCTATGCCACTTTTCTTTTCCATGTTGATTTCCTCTTATTTGCAGACATGTAATATAGCCCTAAGATTTAATTTGTTGTTGTAGGTAGAAAACATTTTATTATCATTTGTTTCCCTTGCTGTGTTCTATAAATTCTTGTTGTTGTCATTGTTGTTATTTTTTAATTTGGGGGCAGAGTACTAGCTTGAAAAAAAAAAAGAAAATAAAACAAGAAAAGATAAGTAAGTAAAAATAGGCAGGCTATCTGCTGGCCACTAGCAGTGTAGACACGTCCAGAGTAAAACAAGTGAACAAAAAAAGTCTGGTACCTTTTACCAAGAATGATAAGTAACACAATTTCTCAGTTAGACCTCTAGGCTTTTCAGAACTTGTCAGATAATTTCTTCTTTTTAATAAGTGAATCACGTTATTGACCTCATGCCTAGAAAAACATTCTAATTCCCCTGCAGTGAAAGAATCACCTGATGCTACTCCTTATTCTTACTGTTCTTAGATAGCCATCTATCACGTTTACTATTCTAGCAACATAAGTCTGCATTCTAAAGACTGGGAAGCAGAGCAGCCCAGATCCCACATGTGCACCACTATCTACTGAGATTGTGAGGCACACAGTGAGTGAGCATAGACGTTCTCTATACTGATACAGACATAAACTCAAAAGGACAATATCAGTTGAACACATCTAGGGGCCTAATGCAAGACATTACAGAAGTAACACTGTAATTGTTTAATGGGTAAAGTCTGGGGAAAGGAAAACAGTTGTTACATTCTCAGGGTAAGAAACTCTAAGAATGATAGGATGAGCCTATTTAAGACAACAAATAGGGACAGAAAACAAAGATAAAAGAAAACCATGAATCTAATTGTACCCGATTAAGTTTTTTCTAAGAGTTCCATATACTAGAACAGAATAATTCTTTTAAAGACAGGCTAGGTCTCTCAAACAAAAACTGGCCCAGAAAAATGTGTTTTAAAAAAATACTAATAGCCTCACTATCAAATACAACAGAATTTTCTTCTGAAATCATGTTCTACCTCTCGTTCCTCTTCTTGCTCTTTGCGAATCTGCTCCAAACGAAACTGTTCTGCCATCTCTCTCTCATGAGCTTCTCTCTGTTGATATTTGGACAAGAACAAATATTAATAAACACTTAAACAAAAATAATAAAACAAAGGAATCAAGCTCATATAGGATTGTGATAAATGTTTGATAGTATTGAATTCCAGTATAAGGGTGTTTTTTTTTTTAATTGTATTACATGTATTATTGGGTGGCTTCTACTCTGGGGGAAAAAAGGGAAAAGGGGGGAACAAGTTATATCTAAAGAGCTTATTCAACATAATATTCACGGGAAGTGTGGTAACAGTAATATTTCTTTCTAGATTAAAAATGGAAATGGAAAACTACAGAAAGAAGTTTTCTGATATGCTGGATTCTTGGTCAACAACATAGTTGGCTCTGTATAAGGAGGCATTTAAGAGCCTTCAGAGGCTAGGCATATATAGCCGAGTTGGCAGCATGCTTGCCTAGTATATATGAAGTTCTGGTTTGAACCCAGGCACCACAAAGCATGAACTGAGCATGGTGGCACATGTGTGGATCCAAGTACTCTGGAGGTGGCAGCAGAAGGATCAAAAGTTTAGGGTGGTTCTTGGCTATATAGCAAGTTAAAGGTCAGTCAAAAAGACAGAGTCTGTCTCTAAAACCAAACCAAACCAAACCAAACCAAATCAAACCACCCCCAACCCCACCCCCAAACATTTCTCTTGTCCCTAAATTTTGATCCTTTCTGCTTACACTCTGGCACAAATCTCAAGTTTTGGTCACAACAGTGTTTCGTTAAACCCCCACACGCTCTGGACAAGAACTTGCCCTTTTCCTTCCCCTCTGTAGTTCATCAGATCACCTAGAGGAAAGCTTTCCCAGCACGTTCCCATGTGCTGGGTCTTCAAAAAAGCTGGAAAGATATTTTTTCCCCCCACTGAACCTCCAGTTCATGAACACCCATAAATTCAGTGCTTCTCTGATGTCTTGTGGGGACTTGCCTAAGGGGAAAACAGGCCATGGTCTTGACTGAAGCCATTTTACCAAGTTATCAGTCTTTGAGCACACAAACAAGGCTTCTTCGTACCCAAAATGGCAGCACATGGCTCACAAAGCACAGACCAAGTCATTGTTTCCAAACCCAACAGCACAGTAGTCACTCACAGAACTCAACTGAACATCTGGGCAGGTGAGGGATGCAGCAGGAAGGGTGCCTGCCACCACACCTAGCACCCTGAGTTAGATTCCTGGAATCTGCATGGTGGAAGGAGAAAACTGACCCCTTCAAGGCATCCTCTGACCTCCACAGACACAACATCGTCACCCAAACACGGTAGAAAGTAAATGTAAAAAGCGCTGTTGGGTTCTACCAAACACTAATTATAAAATAGATACTGGGCTCATTTTGCTATCATTTTTATTATTCTGACACAACTTATTTCGTCAAAATAAATGAGAATTATGGGTAGGATTATTTTCTGTTAACAAACCTAGCTTTTCCTAAAGAAAATTTAACATTTTTTAGGGTGTCAAATGATGGAGGGGGGGGCATTCAGACAACCAAAGACTATTTAGAACTCAGTCCTACATTCCAGTTGACACTGGACCAAACCTACCTTTGCCCTATCAGCTTCCAGGGAAAGGCGATAGGCCTCATCTTGCTCTCTCTTCACGTTCTCTCTGGCTTCACGTTCATCCTTAAATGAAAGGTTCAGGTAAAGTTTCATCTTTTTTTTTTTTAAAAAAAAAAGAGAAAAAAGAAAAACGTCTTGTTTTATTTCTAAATGAATTCATTACAATTAAATAAGGAGCTTTTAAAGTATACAGATTAAGCAAACAAGCAAGATAAGCAACCTAATACATAGCAAAATATGAGACTATCTGAATCCTAGCCCTGTTTATAAACTAACCATGTGACCTAAGCCACTGAACATCTCTAGAAATCTTCCATCTCCTCTATGGTAAATTGAAATAATATTTTTCTGATATGGCTATTGAGAGAATTAAATGCAGTAGCATATTAACTGTGTAAAGCATGGAATGCTCAATTTATTTGCATAATTATAAGTTCCTCTACCCCTTTCTCCTAATTTGGAGATTTTTGCACTGGGACTGAGAACTGGGAGGAAATTTTTAAAAAGGCTGAAAGCAAAATACTCTTGTTAACCTCATTTCACACAAGCCTAAAATTTCAGTTATTAAGACAAAATTTTTCTTCTTTTGATTATTAAGTAGCTCCTTACTATTAAAGCATGTAGCTAATAGAAGTTATCAGTGTCAAAATTATTTTACATTTTTTGCATGTGACAAAATTAATGTAGAATATTGAGATCACACAATCTCAGAAAGAAATAAACCACATGTTCTCTCTCATATGTAGAACCTAGCCAATAATGTACATACACATAGTACAGTAAAACATGGAAAAAGGGAACCAGAAAGGTTAAACCTAAGAGGCTGGCTGGTCAATGAGCTTAGAGACCCCTCCTTCACTCTCCCAGCACTGGAGTTACCCACTATACTAATGAGCCTGGCTTTTAATGAGTGCTGGGGATCTGAACTTAGGTCCTCATGGTTGTGTGGCACTTGCCTGACAGAACCATTTCCAGGTCCTCTTCTAGAAAACCTTTAGTTTCTAAAGTGAGCATACACCATCCACCTACATAAACTCTTGATTTTAGATGAAATTAAAAATTATTTCACTAACATTTTTATTTGCACATCAGAATTTATATCCCTCAGAGTGTCCAAAATACATGCATTTTATTATTATTATTATTAAAATTATTATTTTTTGAGATGGTTTCAGTGTATAGCCTGCTTTTGCCTGGGATTAGAGATGTGCACTACTTAGCCTTGGCTAAGTACTTCAATTTAACAAATAACTGCACCCACGAGTGTAAGTCTCTCTTTCAGTCACTCTTGCATTAAGATGAAACTACACAGCCATAAATATTTGCCTATTTCTGATTTGTTACAGAAATCTCAAAAGGCTTAATACTTTCTTTCCCTTTCTAATTCACTATACGTTTACTCGAGACAGAGTTTATCTCCAGCATCCTTTTAGGGGCGCTCTCTAGTGCCTAGGGCTTCTAATTCCAATATTTAGATAATTATAAAGCAAAAATAGACACAGGAATAAGTAAATAAAAACCATAAATAAAAATGGTCCTTAAAGCCGGGCAGTGGTGGCGCACGCCTTTAATCCCAGCACTCGGGAGGCAGAGGCAGGCGGATCTCTGTGAGTTCGAGACCAGCCTGGTCTACA
>NC_022016.1:77257811-77269223 GCF_000317375.1 Microtus ochrogaster | reverse complement strand
AATTCACAGAGATCTGCCTGCCTCTGCCTCCCTAGTGCTGGGATTAAAGGCATGTGCCACCACCGCCCGGCTAGCAGTATACTCTTAACTACACTTTTCTTTATATTTTCACTAACTCCAGCTGAGGCTCTTTCATCCCATTCTACTAAAAGGTTTTATAGTTATTTGACCCACCCATCAAAGAATATTCTTGTTTCTGTCTACATGTTCCTTCAATGAACTGACTACTCTGTAAACACCTCTCCTTAACCCAGACACAAGTTTATGCAGAATGGGACCGAGATATTTTATCTACAGTTTCTCATCATAACTGAGGAGGGCAATGGGTGGGCCAGCATACTTGTGCACACGTCCTGGTGCTGCTGATGGCACGCTACATGAATGGGTAAATGTTTTCCTTTTCAGACATCAATTAAAGCATTGAACTCTTATGGATCCTGTGTGCCTGTGGATAAATATATTTTCAAAATTATCTATCTCTAGAATGAAATCAACAAGTTATAAAAGAATAATCATGACCCTTTCTATATCTATGGAAATATGTGATATGAAAATATTTAGGATGCTTAAAATTTTAAATTGACCTTATTTTTCTGACCTCACCTCTTTGAAATTAGCTCCAATTTAAGAATATCCTGTTTTTCCTTTAAAGCATTAAGTTGCAATTATATATCACAGTTATTTATTTAATATATTATCCTTCTCATAATACTAAGCACCACAAAGTAGAGAGCTTGTCTATATTATATGCTGCTATATTTTACATGCTGCTGATACTTTCTGAAAGGTGTTTAGTAAGTATAGACTAAATAAATCTATGCAACGGTTTGTGTGTGTATGTGTGTGCACATGTGCACTTTGTGTGTGTGTATGCATATGTAGAGGCCTAAAGTTGATGGGAAGTGTCTTTCATTATTGTGCTAAACCTTAGTGTTTTGTTTCTCTTTATTTACTCTTCTCTCATACACTGCATCCTGTCTTCAGGTTCCTCTCCCCCACTCTTTCCATCTCCCTCTGCTCCTGTTTTCCTTCAGAAAAGAGCAGGCCTCCCAGGGATATCAACCAAATATGACATAACAAGATGCAACAAGACTAGGCACAAACCCTTATATTAAAGCTGGATAAAGCAACCCAGTAGGAGGAAAGAAGTTCCAAGAACAGGAAAAAGAGTCAGAGACACCCCCACTCCCACTGTTAGGAGTCCCAGAAAACCCTCAAGCTAAACAACTATAACACACTGGCAGAGGACCTAGGGCAGACCCTACAGGGTCTGTGATTGCTGCTTCACTTTCTGTGAGTCCCTAAGAGCCCTGCTTAGTTGATTCTGTGGGCCGTGTTGCCTGGTGTCCTCAATTAGTTTTGAAGAGAAAGTATGTCAAAATCTGGGTTCACTGATTTGGCTAGGCTCACTGGCCAGAAGCCCTTAGGAACTACCTGCTTCTTCTCATAGTCCTGGGGTTATAGGTATGCACTGCTAGGACTGGCTTTCTATATGGGCGCTGGAAATCTATCTAACTTGAAATCCATGTGCACAGCAAATACTTTATCTACAGAGTTATATCTCCACTCCACTCCTCCCTCCCCCCCCCACTTTCTTTTACATGTTCTCACTATGTAGCTCTGGCTAGCCTGGATATAGACCAGGCTAGCTAGCCTCAAACTCGTAGAGATATGTCTGGATATGCCTGCTTCTGCTTTCTAAATGCTGGTATTAAGGGCATGAGCCACCATGCTTGGATTTTTAATTTTTTGTTTTTATTTTGGTATTGGTTTCATGCAGCCCAGGCTGGCCTTGAACAACTGATTTTATTGCCCCCACCATTTGAATGCTAAGATTACAGGCATGTGCCACCAGGCTTGGATTTTTTTCATTTATTTATTTATTAGATTAGACCTAGGGCTTTGCACATGCTAAGCACGGGATCTACAACTGAGCTACATTCACAGCTCCAAGTATACGCTGGATAAACAATCATCTTTTTAGGCACAAAGCATCAATTGTTTGCAGTGAAAATAGGAAAAAGGGTATAGCTCTTCTGCAAAGCAACCCGGCCTGGTCAATGTAGTCAACTGGTTGGGCAGGACTGACTTGTTATGATACTATGTACATTCTACAAAGGGACATGCTGTATCAGCTGGAAGCCATTTAAGTACAACTACAGTTCACAATACACGTACTCTAAGCAAACAGTTCTGTTCTAAAACAGACTTGGAAATACAAAAGACCATTAAATACACATCTGTTGGAGAGGACTTCCTAAACCAGCTACTCACCATCCTGTCTGCTCTGTTTTTCTCTTTTCTTTTTGTCACAAATATTCATTAAGTATCAATTTTACATTTGCTATGACAATAGCACTGGGGATACAAAGAAGGCCAGATAATTCATACGTGATATCATCGTCATTTTGTTAAAGAGTGTACTGATCAGGGTTAGGTTACTCTCCTCTTCCTTAAATGTTGCTTTCTGTTCCATCAGCTCTATTGCTCAAAATCCCATCTGTTTTTCATATATTTTTATAAACACAGGAGGACCAATATGGCCAAAGGAGTCACTTTAGAGACAGGGAATGAGGACAGATCAAGTGTTATGGGCCTCTCTAACAAAGCTACTGGCAGAGCTTAGATGGGAACCCAGGACTCCTGAATGTGCCACAGTCTTTTCCTTGCTTATACCTCTCCTGACCATCATGGCAGAGCGACTGCTTGAAGGCATGTGGTTTGGAATGAAATTTCACAAATTTATTATGGTCTTCCATGTGTTTATGATTATTTGTATATGGCTATATTTGTTCATATCTTTTCTCTAGATTTTATACCTACTTCTCCAACTGTTATATTCAAAGTTATCTCCAATTTGGGGGGTTAGAGGTAATAGGTACCCCCTGACACACACATATTATACTATATTGTTACAGTTAAAAAATATCCCAGGGGTTGGGGTTAAACTTAATCTACAAATCTAGTTTTATAACCTGAAGCACTCTTGGCACTACTCCTGTGGCCTACAAATATGTTCTGGTAGAGTGAAATCTAGGCTAGCCTGGGTTACAGAGTGAGACCTTGCCTCAAAAATATGAAAAAAGACAACAGACAGATAAATATGAAAGACTTATAAGAATTAAAAATACTTCTGTGCATCAAAGGGATGCCATTAAGAGAAAGGACAATGTACAAATGTAATTAATATTTACAAATCAAAAGAAAAAAAAGAGCAAAAGACTCAAATAGACATTTTTAAATAAGACCATAAATGTTCATTAAGCATGTATTCATAGCAGTATTCACAATAACCAGGAGGTAGAAATAACCAAGGAATTCACCAACAAAAAAGGTGAACATACAAATATAGTATACACATATGAACACACAAATAGACTATTATTCAGCCATAAAAAGATAAGATACTACAATATAGATAAAACTTAAGGACACTATGATAGGATAATTACCATGTTTCTGTTTATATAGGTACTTAGAGCAGGAAACAGCATACAGAGAATACAGGTGAGAGACTTCTGTAGGGAAACAGTGCTATTAGCTTATTAGACTGGCCAGAAATGCTAGTTCAGTGGTGAATCAAGAGATCTGAACAGGCACCCTGCCCTCTTCCTGAGATTAGCAGAAAAGCCAGCCTTTCACTGTAAGAAGTCAGCTGTATTCCTGGACAGTTTCCATCTGCAGCAGAGAAGCTTCTTTAAAGAGGACTGACAAACTGCACTTATTTGTGGGTACAAGGATAAGTATTTAGGATGCAGTTAGGAAAGTAGTAGATTAGAAGGTTTTCCTCTAAGATCCATGACCTCAATAGCCAGGAGAAGTTGGGTAGGTTTCCAGTACCAGACATGATTTCTCTATTTTTGGAGTAGTCTTTAAGTCCAATTAGAGAGCTGTTAGTACTGCTAAGGGATGTGCGCCACTATTACACTGGGGTATCTAGTCATGCTGATCACTGTGGTGGCTCACAGGCATCACAGCTGGGTGGCACTATTGATTGCTTCCCTTCCTTGTCAGCTTGTATAGCACCTTCTGGTACTACGAAAGCCAGTCCTCAGAGAGGAGCTTTCAGGTCACGTCCAGCTCACATCCTCCCAGTCCTGTTTCTGAAGTGTACACTATCTTTAGCAAGAGTCCTACCTTCAACCTCTGGGAGGCAACCAATGGCAACACCGACAATCTATATTGTTTTGGGGGTCTCTTTGATTCCCCCCAAAGACAACTGATCAAAAAAACAAATAACAACTGATGGTAGGGTGCCCATACCCCAACAATACACAATTGCTGCACCTATAGCTCAAGGAACATAGAGGAAGAGAGGGTGGAAAGACGTAAGAGCACATTGCCAGGAAATCTGCTATGAAATTTTGTCTCTTTACAATGACAGGGAAGCTATACCAGGATACCCCAACAATATGGTTGCCTAAACAGGACCTGAACAATGACAACACCAAATAGACATGCTATTGTGGACGAAGTATTCGCACAGGGCCCTATCCCTAGACAAACAACTAATGACTGCTAAGAGAGGGAGAAGTAGTCCTCCTCAGGGATGAGCCCTCTAATTGGTTATCTAGAACAAAGCGGTCAGCCCTGAAGTCACGTACATAAGAAGCAACATTAAATGGACTCAGTAGGCTGTATTTATATATCTGTACACTTAATTATATATGTAATAATAACACTTAGGGCTGGAGAGATGGTTCAGCAGTTAATAGTACTGACCTCTTTTCCAAATGACCTGGGTTTAATTCCCAGTACCTACATGGCCGTTCACAATTACCTGTAACTTCACTTCTAGGGAATCCTACACCTCCACACAGACAGACATGCAGGCAAAACACCAATGCACATAAAAAATAAAATGTAAAAAATTTTAAAAAGTAACAAGAAAAAAATACCAAGAATTTGAGAGGGAGCACAGGGTGGTAAATGGAAGGGGTGGTTAAAAAGGAGAAATGATGTAATTATATTTTAACTAATTTAAAAATATATTTCTATCTATCTATCTATCTATCTATCTATCTATCTATCTATCTATCTATCTATCTATCTATCTATCATCTGTCAACTGTAGGTTGGTATCTATAGCTACTCTTTACTAGGCTTAGGACATTCTGCTCTAAATCTTATCATACTCGAAGTGTTCTCAGTATCAGAAATAGATTAGCTGTTATCTGTATCCACTGGGAAGATCATAATGTGAACCACACTGGCTAAATTTTAATTGTTTGTTTAAAAGCCATCATTTTAACGACAACTTCTTTATTTATATTGTCTATCTCCCCACTTGAATTCTTTCACCATCTTTCCTATGTCAAAGGCAGATATGCCTGTCTTTCATCTTAATAAACTTCAGAGATCTGGCATTGGAGACACTGATTATAACGTATGACAAAAAAGAAATAAAAATTATCCATAATGGAAAGGAGAAGTAGAACCCCCTTTATTCAAAAGAAAACTAATAACATGTGGAAAATTTATGATTTCTATCAAAATCAATAAGTGAGTTAGCAGGATGTAAGACAGGAAACAGCAATTGCATCTGTTTAAAGTTGTGTTACTTTACCTGCCTAAAACATCTGATTGGTCTAATAAAGAGCGGAACAGCCAATAGTTAGGCAGGAGAGAAAGGATAGCTGGGGCTGGAAGGCAGACAGAATAATTAGGAATCAAAATCCTGGAAAAAGATGAGCAAGGAGCTAGAAAAGGAGAAGAGGACACCAGGGGCAGCCAATCTAGCTATACAGCCAGCTATGGAGTAAGAAGAAAAGATATATAGAATAAAAAAAAAGGTAAAAAGCCCAGAGGCAAAACACAAAAAAAGGAATATTTAATTTAGAAAATCTGGCTAAAAACAAGCCAAATGAAGGCTGGGCATTCATAAGTAAGAATAAGTCTTTATGACTTTGAGAGCTGGGTGGTAGGGCCCCAAAGAGAAAAAAGAAACAAAGAAAGAAAGAAGAAAGGAAGGATAGCAATAAAAACATAAAATACATGAAATACTTTAAAAAACACAGAAATGATCTATACACCAAGGGTAATAAGACACTAAAGAGCTAAGCAAATGGATAGAAATCACTTTCATGGATTAGGGATAAAAATAATTGTTTTAGTGACAATTCTCTCTAAAAGATCTATGGATTCAACATAAATCCAAGCAAAATACTCAAAGAAACTGACAAGTTCATGAACAGGAACAAGAACAAAAACTTTGAGAAGAACAGACAGAGGACTCCTATGACTACCTCCAGTTTTGTCATGATGCTGGATTAAGGATATGACATCAGGATGAAGACAGAGAACAAAGGAAAAGGCAGGAAAAGGCAGAGTTCAGATACGGACCTATGTTCTATAAGTAAATACTTTTCCACACTGGCACTATGAATATTGCGTGGAAAAGGGTGATGCTCCAAAAATAGTGCTGGAACTACAAAATATCCATATACCAAGAATTTCAGTGCATATGCTTATCTATAAAACAATCAAACAGATCACAGACCTCAGTGTAAGATATGCTTCAATACTACCAGAGGAACATAGGAAAGCACAATGACCATGTGTTAGGAGACAATTAGATTTGATTCAAAAGCAGATAAAAAAAATGTTTAAGTTGAATTTAAATAGAAAAATTAAAAACTTTTGTTCTCTTAAAGACAACCAAAACTTACTTTATAAAAGAGAATGTAAGACAAGCTACAGACAGGGAGAAAAATCTTTACACGTCATGTCAAATAAAGCACTTTGTACCTTAGATATGTAAAGGACGCTCAAAATAAAATAAGTAATGAAAAGACCCAACTTTAAAAATGGGAAAGATCTTCAAACCTTTCACCAATTAAAGGCATATGTAAAACAAATGAGCCACATGAAAAGACTCTCCATCTCATTAGTAAACAGGAAATGCAAGTTAAAATCAGGAGACAGCACTACACAGTCATTTGCATGTCTAAAATGGAAAACATTATACTGAGTGCTAACAAGAATGTGGAGGTATTGACATTCTTGTAACCTGTTGGTGGGAATCCAAAATGGTCTACCTGCTCTGCAAAACATTTGGCAATTTCTGAAAATTTCATCACACATATACCATATGACTCAAGGTTGCCAGCCCTAACTAAGTACTTCTCCAAGACAAATGAGAGGTGCCCATACATAAACATACACACAAACTTTCATAGAAATTTTATTTTTGATAGTTCCCAAATAAGAACTCCTAAATTCTATCATTTAATGTTACATAGTAAAAATATAAAGCCCAAGAGAACCATAATAAATAAAGCTGGGTGACTATAAAGGAAAGGTTCTCACACAACTGAGTGATAGTAATTATCACAAAAGAAAACCCTGCAAGAACCACACCCTTGCTCAGAGTCTACTTCAGCCTTAAACACAAAATACTGCAAGCCTGGTGAGTGGATCTATCCACAACCTTCAAGTACTTGGAGGCAGAGGCAGGAGGGTGGTGCATTCAACTCATCCAGGTTATACAGTGAATGATTCTATTTAAAAAGTAAAACAAAAATCATATAATAAGCCTTGTAAAGATATCCAATCAGTTTGACACAGGACTAGTATAATTTGTTATTAATCTTTGTGGCTAAAAATTGTTTCATTTATGACTTTTGCCTTTAAAACTTACTCCAAGCCTTGGCCTATCAGCATGCACTCACAGTTCCCTGTGCATTCCCATTCTCACTGTGACGTCATTCTATTCCCCTAATAAACTGTTAGTCTTAGAGACCCCCTCACTAACTAACATTAATAAAATAAATCAAGCCATGGAAAATCGAACATTATTAAAAGCAGCAGCAGGAGCTTTTGTCAAGACATTTCTTGCTCAGAACAGTTACTGGAACTGCTCATGACACTACATGACAATTTTTCTTACAATTTTAGAGAGTGGGTATACATAGCCTTTTATCAGAATATTTACATAATTTTAAGCCAATCATGACTGGGTACTTGTGTTTACAGACTCCATTGATTTAGAAACTTGAAGAAGTTGACTTAGAACCGAGTGACTTTTACTGAAGAAAGTCAACACAAAAGACTAAGGCCCAAGAAGAAAGTACTGAAATGCAGGATAAACGAGACCCATGGCCTTGTTCCCACCTGAGACCAGAAGAGACTCTTGGAACATACAACATGCACATCAATTTGTAGTGTGCCAACAAGTGGGTCCCACTCTAGCCTGAATGAATCAGAACATGAACTTTAAAATGATGTCTAGGTGAATCCTATCTCACACAAACATCACTTAAGATCATGACCAGGGACTCTTACTGGTCTATAGAAAGCAAGAATAATTCTGACAAAAACATGTGCTTTCAAATAGATTCCATTAAAAGGTTTCCCAGTAACCATGTAAATTATTCTTAGATCATGTCTACTGAGGGCACACATTCTAAGAAAGAAAGGAAAGCAAGAGCTGCAGTCAAAAATGCATTTTCTTTCCAACATGGCTATTAACATAGTAAGTCTAGCTAAATGCTCTGGAGTGAGGGTGGGAGGGAAAGTTTATCTCTATGGTTTCCATTCTGTAAAATGTTCTCATTTCCTGTTTATATCTAATCAAATCTATCATTAACTATTTAATAAAGGAAATATGTGAAGTATTAATGAATAGCCTTTATATATTTTTATCTAGGACTTTTAATCCTTTCAAGTTTTATATTTCAAAGTTTACAAAGCACTTCCACACATATTCTCAACAATGAGGTTGGCCAAAAAGAGACCTATTAGAAATGAAGCAATTGAAATTTAGAAAAGAAAGTGATTTTTCCAGGGTCCCAAAGCTGGTTAGAATGCTAGCACCTAAGAGGTCTTTCTGCTTTACTTCTCCTGAATCCATATTCTTTTTCTAAAAAAGATGTAAATATATTACTTAAGTTAGCATAAAGGACAGTTGGAGAATTATTTTTCTGGGTAGAAGAATCTGTTTCCACTTGCTTCACAAATTAACAGGAATACCAAGTCTGGACTTTGTTCATTTGATGACTAATGGACTCCCCATAGAGATAATGTAGGGATGCTTAGCTCCAGCTTTATAATTTCTCTCATCTAGTAATACTGATTATGTCTTTCATGAGACTATAAACAAACTGAAGAGACTTTGTCTTTTTCATCTGTGTCTTTAGTCCTACACAGTGTCTGATAACTGGTAGATTCTAAAACTACCAAGGAACAACAAATGAACACTTAGCTATACAGTCTGTCTATCTATCTATCTATCTATCTATCTATCTATCTATCTATCTATCTATCTATCTATCTATCTATCCATTCATCCATCCATCTCATCTGTCTATCTATACCTATCTATCTCTATAATCCAGGCAATAGGGGCAAAGACAAGAGGATCCTGAGAGCTTGCTGGCTGGTCAACTTGGCCAAAAGGAGAAATGGTTTAGTGAGAGATCTTCTTTCAAGGTAATATCAGAGAGTGATAAAGACAATGTTTTGCATTTTGCTCTGTCCTTCACATGAGCACAAAAATACCAGCATACTTACCTGCATGTATCAAGCACACATACCCAATTCCCACATCCCAAACACATACGCATGTACTCATGCTTGTCTGCATTCTATAAAACAAAAACATAGTAAGCAGATTCATACATATAATGTTGGGGATAGAACACTGAGTCTCACACATGCTAGGCAAGGAGTCTACAAGTGAGAAATAAACCCTTTGCATTTAAATTTATATACGCTAAAATGATTTGTTTACAAAATCATTAATGAATTGTTAGCACTCAAAAACAATGTAGTGAGGACTATGGAAAAATCTAACACTCAGTATTTTTTTTAGATTCTTATTATATAAAGATTGAGCCTAAGTATTACATAAAAACTAATTAAAGACATACTAGTTAACAACAGTTTTAAACAGAATAACTTAAAAATAGCCCATTGTATGATCATGAAAACAGAGAGATGAATTAACACATTACAAGGAACTGCCAAGTTTTAATCATGAAGTTGCCTTGGTAGAATGTCTCTGGAATTTCCGGTAGCGGTGTTGAGAAGATACTTTTTCATTTGGGTAGAGGTGGTATGTGGCAGTAAGTTGAAAAGCTAGATCTAGGAGAGGTTTGCTAATTTCTTAGTTGAGGGACTTAAAGAACTGTCTCAATGTCTACCTTAGAGAAGGCTGGATAGCTTGTGAGTGTCTGTATAAGGGCTTACCAAGCCAAAGACAGTCTACTTAGCTGCCTTGTGATCTGGAACATATTTCCCAACACTTCCATTCAAATTGCTCAGATTTGACCTTTGCATTCTTCAGAGCTCTCACAGTTTCCTGTTCCTCCCTATAAAACTTATCTCATCATTTAGTCATCCACTTACACATTTATAAAACAGTGCACACCTAATTGACATTAGCCTTTTGTTATAAACTGGAGACAAGACTGCTAAGACATGCTCCCTTTTTACTTGTGGGAGATAGACTATAAGCTTAGGAAGGAGGCAAAATACATGAATGCCAATTATAGGCTAGTCAGTTTACAAATATTTCTTTTCATTCCCACAATACCACAAAAGAGTATTATTGCTTCCTGACAGATAAACCAAGACAGAAACTGCCTATGTAGTTTGCTCAGGGTGTATCCTATTGAGGAGTTGTGCTTGTCTATTCCAAACACTTGTGTTCTTGCCATTAACTCCACTAACTTCAAGTTTTAAGACACAAAGAAATCACTTCTTGTATAGGAAAACTAATAAAGAACAGAGCACTCTCTGGTCCACTAGCAGAATTTCCAACACAAAGGCCTGGAAATCTGTACTTTCAACAAACATACTTATGAACTACATTTCAAAAATCAATGTACTTTAAAAAGCAAACAAAGCAGATAAATTGTAACAACATTATTGTAAAGATTGAACCCAGAGTGTGAAAATGCTACAGACATTACAGTTCCCTATATCCAAATGGTGTAAATTTCCTACTTAAAAAATAGTATTTACTATGCAGTTTAAAGTTCAAATTCTACCAGAATACAGATGCACACCCTATGAAAAAATGTACCTGCCACACATTTCTAGCTTCCCCAGTCCTTTCTATAAACGACTGCTTATTGTCTTACTGAATCAATAATACTTCTTTTCCATCTGCATCAGCTGTGCAAAAACTATAAAGCTACATATTATTTTCAGATTTTTGCAATGTCCTCTCCTTCAATCCAAATTGTTATTTCACACTCATTCTTTCAAAATCATTTTATACCGCTGAGTAGTGCTCTAATATGTATATATTCCACACTTTCTTCATCCATTTTTCCATTTTATACCACTGAGTAGTACCTCTAGTGTGTATATATTCCACATTTTCTTCATCCATTCTTCCATTTTATACCGCTGAGTAGTGCTCTAGTGTGTATATATTCCACATTTTCTTCATCCATTCTTTCATTT
>NC_022016.1:77248158-77257188 GCF_000317375.1 Microtus ochrogaster | reverse complement strand
TTTTGATTTGCATTTCCCTGATCGCTAAGGAAGTTGAGCATGACCTTAAGTGTCTTTTGGCCATTTGAACTTCTTCTGTTGACAATTTAAAAAAAAGTCATTTATAGTATCATTACTACAGAATGTAGTTCTTGGGTACTTAACAGATACCAATCTAAGTACTTATAAGTATTAACTAATATAACCATCACAATAATCCTAAAAGTAGCTACAAACTTACATTAAAGATAGGAGAAGGGGCTGAAGAGATGGCTCTGTAGTTAAGAAAAGGTTGTTCTTTCAGTGGTCCTGGATTTGATTCCCAAGCACTTACATAGTGGCTTACCACCATCTGTAACTCTAGTCGTAGGGGATGGGATGCCCTCTTCCAGCCTTCATGAGCAGCAGGCAGGCACGTGGTACACAGACTTATGCAGATCAGGCACACATACACACAGAATAAAGTTTTAAATGGGGGCACAGGGATTGAAGATGGCTTGGAGGTTAAGACTCCTTACTGCTCTTCCAGAGGCCCCAGATTCAGTTCTTAGCACCTACTTGGTGGCTCACAACCATTTGTGACTCCAGTTCCAATAGATCTGATGCCACTATCTGCCTCTGGCATGCATACATAAATTTGCAAAAAAAAATCATTCAAACATATAAAGTAAAATATTTCTTTTTAAAATAAAATAGAGGCATACAAAGTTGATGTGGTTTTTTCAAGATTCAGGGTTTGCCAATGGACGCTTTTAGGACTTGAACGCAGGATATTTGATACCACAGCTCTAACTAAGTAACCTTCAGCGATATCTCATGAGACAAAAAGCTTCTCTTAAGCAAGAGTATTTACCCAGAGTTCATGTCAAACTGCATTGCTTTCGGTTCTTCTGGCCAATGTGCATTTCCTACTCTTCTAAAACTCCTTCTATCCCACTTGAACATGGCCCATGTCTCTTCATTTGTATCACCCTCAATTGCTTCTGCCACTGAGATTTCATTTTTAAAAACAAATGGCAAGTTTTCCGATAACAGATATGTTGTTATCCTAGCTAGCTTGGCCTGGTCTTATCACATGAAAAGCATTGGAAAAATTTTCCTGGACTGAAATACAGAAAGAAAGCACATAAGTCTGTGATGGGTAGTTTCTCCAAAGTGAAGAATAAAAAAGTCACCAGGCAGGTATATGTTAGACATTTCCTTGACAGAAAGATGTCATTTTGAAAAGCAAATATAAAAGTGCTCTCAACCACATGATGGTTTGTTCTACATGGTTGGCTGGTCTTCACATACAAACTGAAATTCTACAGTTCAATCTCCTAGTAAACAGTAACAGGATATTCATAGGTATACACTCCAATTGATCACTGGATTAAAACTTGTTTAAAAGGCTTTATAACTTCCTAGAGAAGAGATGCTCACCAATCTACTGCTTTATGTGAATAAACGAGTTAAGACAACAAAATCCATGTTCTTTGTTTCAAATATCCCTGGAGTATTTGCAGTAAAGAAATTCCACACACTGTATTCTTTGCATTTTATTGTTTTAGTCTATTTTCCCCCTCAGAATAAATTCTTCATACAGGCTAAAATAGTATAATCAAATATAGGCAAAATGTTACTGAAAACCAAAATGATATGGACTGGTGAGAAACTTAGTGGTAGATCACTTTCTTGCCTATTATGTGTGTGGCTTGGGTAGCACTGAAAACCAAAGCCAAAACCAATCAACCAAAATCTTAAAACCAGGGTTGAGAATGTAGTTTAGCTAGTAGAGTGCTATTTCACAGGCAAAAAGCCTTGGTTTGAGTCTCCCAGCACTGCCTAAACCATGTGTGATTATGCATGCCTGCACTCAGGAGGTAGAGCAAGGTCATCCTTGGCTACATAGCAAGAAAGTTTGAAGCCAACCTGGGACTTTTGAGACCCTGCTTTGTTTTTTTTTAAAAAAAAAAATCTTAAAATAAAAAGGAGAGAATGCCATGTTTTGTAGGCTCCATGGGAGCCCTGCCCTTTGCTGAATAGAAAGAAAGGAGGAGTGGAATAGGGGAACGGAGGCAGAGAGGAGGTAGTGGGGAGAGACTGGGGGAGAGGAGGGAGGGGAATCTGTAGTCAGGATGTAAAATACATTTTAAGAAAGGGGTGGGACAGAATGCAAAATCATCTGAAAAGTTTTCTTTTCCAATTCTTTTTACTCATTAGCCATCCCACCACAAGGCAATTAATTTAAGAGAAAATAACACTAAAGAAGCACATAACAATAAAGCTGACTGTACGTGATCCTGGGTTAGAAACATAATGACTGTCTTCAACTGTAGAACGATGAAATAAGACTACATGAATTCACCTGGTCTAAAGAGCTAGTTCCAGGACAGGTTCCAAAACCACAGAGAAAAAAAAAAAAAAAAAAAAAAAAAAAGAAACAAAAAAAAAAAAAAAAAAAACTACATGAATTCAGTTCCGTCTAGAATAAAAATAATAAATAGTCTCCCCCACCGCGGCAGCTATGGAACTAGCAGTGAATGCATTATACTTTTGAGACCTGCTGTTTCAACAGCTAGGGTCTGTATCTGTAAACCCTGCACAATCCTACTGTTGCCTATAAAAATGACCTGTTCCAGTTAGTCATTGGGAAAGTCATTAAAAATTCTAGTACTTTCCTCTTCTGTAAAATGGGCATAAAACGCATGCCTTAAAGAATATACAAATGACCCGGGCTTATGACTACAATGCTAATTTTTAATAGGTGCTACCAAAGTTATTTAATAAAAGATAAACTGATTTTAAAGTCTATTCTATGAAATGTTTATTTTCCTCTTCAAAAATTTATTTTCAAATAGATTATATAGTACATGTGAATCCTAATACATGTGTATAGTCATGCAATCGTAAGCACTATTTCTATATTAATGTTCTACATATACATGCATCATGGAAATTATGTTGTTGCTTTTACTAGAAGTATCTATATATCATTAATATCTAAAGGATTGTATCATTCTTATTGGTACCAGTGTTGAGCATATTGTGGGCACAAAGCAAGCAGGTCCCGGAAGTTTAGTGCTCAAAACAAATTAATGCTTGCTCACCAGCTGGAAATCTCTGAAATATCCTTTGAAACTAAGAAGATGGTTTTTGTCTCTCCTATGTCTTATGCTTACGAGTATTGCTGTGTTTTCAATACTATAGTGCAAATACCTGTTTCCAGGAAATACAGTTAATTGGATAAAGCAACTTTGCGAATAAAAATTAGTAGGTAAAAAGCAGAGAAAAGTCATATCCCTTTAATTCCAGCACGGCAGAGGGAGAGGGGCAGAGAGGGCCAGAGAGAGGCAGAGGCAGGCAGCATTCTATGAGTTCAAGACTTGCCTAGTCTACAAGAGAGTTCTGCGACATCCAGGGTCTGTGTCTTTAAAAAAAAAAAAGCAGAGAAAAGCTTGTAGAAGGTAACTTAATAAAAACTGTAGTAGCAAGCTACTGAATCTGTTATTTGACTTGCTTACTACACAAATTCTTAGCTTTTAATGAATTCAAACTCTTCTTTTTGTTTTTCCTCATGCTTTCCCAAACATTGAATGTACTCTGTTTACCTATGCTTGTCATATCTTTTTGGAACTGAACCAAAACGTGCCTGCCTCTTTAGAGAAATTCCTCCTGACTACAGTGGTAATTTATCTATTTGATTGTTTAGTTTTTGAAACAGGATTTTGCTTTGTAACTCAGGCCATGGCTTCAAACTGAGGATTCTCCTGCTCTGCTCAAGTGTTCGGGTTATAAGTATTTCTGCCCCCAAATTCCTTTTCATAAGCATGGTCATATAAGGACATAAAGAATTCTTAGGGGATATGAATATCTCCAAGAATAGGTTTAGGTTAATGTACAATATTTAAGAAAAGAACAATTTTGTAATTCTTTTTAAAAAGATTTACATATAGAAAATGTTTCCATTAACATTTCTTTAAAGTATCAATCAGGTTTGACATTGGGAAGATCGAAAGACCCACGTAAAAGAAGGATTTCAGTTTTAATTTTTTATTCTGGGTTTTAAAACATTGTTATATAGGGCCTTGTTTAGTGGTTAAAAGCACACATAGCCTCCTGTAACATTAGCTCCAAGAGATACCACATCTCCGGCCTCAGTAAGCACCTGCACTCATGTGTCTATGCAGGCACACACCTATACACACAATTAAAAATAAGAAAAATAAATCTTCAAAATAATCCAAACCAAAAAAACCCCAATGCAATATAAAGGGAAATAAGTAACCGGACACACTGTCCCACAGCCAGTTCCCATCTCATAACCACAACACACACACACACACACACACACACACACACACACAAACACACACACACACACACACACACACACACACTTCATTTGGCCTTACTGTTACTGAAAGAAAAAAAAGTGGAAAGGTTGGGACAGCAATTTAGCAATGAATGCTTTTATGGTGATAGATGGTGACAGCCTAAATAAAAAAAGAATGCATTACTGAGATATTATCAATTGTGTTCTGTCATTACACATAGTTCCACCCAGTCTAAACTTGTCAAAAAGTGTTACTGTAATCCATGAAGAAGACTCCACCTCAGGCAGCAGAGGGGAAAATCTGGAGGACTGGTTCTGAACAGGTGTGTTCAAGTGTGATGCCAGTGTTGACTCACTAATCTCTTTACACTATTCTGAGATGTCAGGAACGGATGAACTGATCCATCATCAGCAGGCATTTTAAGAGCAACAAGTGTAAATAAAGAGGGTGTGGATGTATTTTTTTTTTAAGTGAGTGTTATTTCATGCACAGAAAGTAGACCGTTAAGACAAGGTTTTATTTTATTCTGCTCAACTGACTAAGATATTTGGGAATCTAGGAATGTCTGGTCTGCTCTTCAGGTTAGTCCGTGCTGACTTTATTTAATCTTGGTAAGAGCACTGATTCAATTCAGTTCATGAGTAAAAGGGTTTACTAGTGTCACAAGAGAAGATGATGAAGGCAAAGCAAATGCGGACTGTGGCTGTGACGCAGCTCTAGACATCTGGCAAATTACTTAACCTCTATAATATACATCAGTGCTTCCTTCAGTAAAAATAGTGACAATAACTACTTCTTATCAATGTGATAGCTAGAAGAGACTATTTGTAGAAAATATATAATACTTGGAAAAGCAGATGCTAAATGCATTCATACCTGGGTACAGTGGTATAACCTTGTGATTCCAGCCACATGAGAGGCCAAAGCAGAAGGACTATGGGTTTGAAACCAGCCTTGGCAACACAGCGAGACCTCATCTCTGAAAACAAACCAAATCAAACCCAAAGGCACACATTCAGTCCCTTTTTTAAGGTAGTTCTGACACCCTTGCTTCGGTAAAAGGTGAAAGTGTAGACTCTAACATCAAGCAGTAGACTGCTCAGCTGCTCAGGATTAAAGCTCATGAAGACAAAGCGTGGCTATTTTCTGCTTTGTTGGGTTACAAGAGTGTCCAGCACATGCTGTATTGACTTAAACTTCAGGGGTGAGGGCTAACCTTAATTGTCAACTTGACAGAGTCTAGAATCACCTGGGAAGAGATTCTCAGTGAGGCACTGTCCAGATCAGGCTGGCCTGTGGGCTTTTAAGCCTTTGGGAACTATCTTGACTGAACTGAAGGAGGTGGGAAGACCCACTGATAGGCCTCCCATTCCTTAAGCAGGCGATCCTGAACTGTGTGAGTGGAGAGAAAAGCACTCAATCTTGTTATAGCCCAGGCTGGCCTCAAATTTCTGGTAGTCCTCTTGCCTGTTTCCCAAGTTTTAAGGTTATATGTGCTTTAACATTTACTAGTGGTAGTCCAATCTATTTTTCTTCCATTTCCTATGTTTTTGGTATAATTTCTAAGAAATATTGAAGAAATCCAAGGTCATGAAGCTACTTCCTTACTCATTCCTCTAAGTGCAATGCTTTAGTTCTTAAATTTCATTCTTGTATAGAAAAAAATCACGAATCAAGCTTCTTTGGCATCTGGATACCTGGTATCCCCAGGACCAAGGTTGACCCGATTGCTCCTTTCCCAGTGAATGATCCCACATTCTTGGCATCCTTGGAGATCAACTGGCTCTCCTGAGGATTCATTTTGTTCTTCTTTCTTCCACTGGTATTGGGCTACTCTTAATAGCAATGTCTTGATATGCACTCTGAAGCTACAGCTTGAACTTAGGAAGTATAACTCTTCACATCTTGATCACTTTCAAGACTGCTTGGCTACTAAAGGCCCTTTAAACTCAATATGAAAATCTGACAAAATTTTCTATTTCTGTAAAAACACCTTTAAGGTCGATATAAGAATTGCACTGAATCTGCGATGGATATAGGTATCAATTTAAATTATATCAATACATTTCTTATTCCATTCTACTCTATAGGAAAAATATAATTCCTAATTATTTATATTCTCCTAATGCAGGGAGCCGGACAGGATCGCCATTGCAAGATGGCACCACATCCTGTCTTGCTGGTTATAAACAACTCCATATTTGGCTATGCCTTTGGGAGCTGCCTGTCCCCCGCTTCCCGCATGCGCAGTGAATATTGGTCCCTGGGCCTGTCTCGATACAGTCTGGTGGCAGCTGATGGTGGCAGCCAATCACAGGGCAACCCGTGTGCCAATTCCCTATATAAGCAGCTGCCATTGTGCCCCCCCCTCTCTCTTTCTCGCCTCTCCCTCTCTCTCTCTCTCTCTCTCTCTCTCTCTTGCTCTCTCGTTTCCTGCCCCCCTTCGCTTTATGCTCTCCCTCAACCAAATGCACTCCAGTAAAGCATGATCTGAGAAGAATCCTCGTGTGTGGTGGGTGTTTCTTCCTCGCCGGTCAAGAAGCCCGCCGCATCCTAATTTCTTTTTTTTTTTATTGTTTGTAGATCTTAGTGTAAAAGGTTTGGTCTTCACTGATAAATTCTTTTTCAGGCTAATCTAGATGAAACTTTTCTTAATTAGTTTTTAGATTATTGCAAGTGTACAGAATCGCAGCAGGTTTTCATGTGTTGACTTCATCTTGTTCAATGCTGACTCATCCACTTGTTCCAACGCTGTGCATGTTGTTACACGGGTTTTTCTCATAGATGTCTGTTGCTACAGTCAGAAAGTACCCGTTTAGTTCAAGAAATGGTACTTTATCTTATTTAAAAAAATGGCATCATCTGACTCTTTTTTGCTATATATTACAGATTATACTGCATACTTCAATGAATGCAAACCACTTATATATACAGCCATAGTCCAGCGGTTCTTAACCTTCCTGATGCCGCAATTCTTTAATGCAGTTCCTTATGTCGTGGTGATCCCCAACCATAAAATTATTTCATTTTGCTTCATAACTGTAATTTTGCTACTATTATGCACTACAATGTAAGTATCTAATATGTAACCCGAAAGGGTCATGACTCACAGGTTGAGAACCACTGACACAGTCCATCCTTTATCTTCTGTAAAAAAAAAAGATTATTTTTATTTTCTTGGTATGGGTGTCTTAAGTGCATATAAGCCTGTGTGCCATGTGCAGGCCTGGTGCCTATGGAAACCAGAAAAGAATGCCAGATGCCCTGGAACTGTAGTTACAGTGCTTGTGAGCCACCTTGGAGGGAATAAAATCCAGGTTCTTGGAAAGAGCTCAACTCCCAGCTCCTATCCTTTAATTTACGTTCTTGTTTTAAGCGATACTAATAGTTTACAATAGCATTGGCAGTATTTATAGTATTTCTCAAAGTGTATTTATATGATAAGTTCTGCTTTGACCTGACGGTTGGCTTTTATATTCTCTCTTCTTTATTTCAAGTAAGTCAGAAAGTCTCAGAGAATATGAAGAACTGAAGTGAATGCCTGTTAGTCTTTTGAGACATAAATTTCCAATCAAACAAGGACATAATTAAGGAGATTTCTCACAAAATGCCACTGTAAATTCTGTCACATCCCATATCAATGAGTTTATCAGACTCAAAATGAAAGGCTGTTTAGCCATGGGAGATGGTGGTGAGTAGATTACTGACTTTATTCTTTAGTTGCTCTTACAGAATAAAGCATTTCTTTATACTAGGTTATACTTGTATGGGAATTTAAAACATATGTTACCACACAGTATTCATTTCTTTCAATGAAGAATAGACAAGAATTTTCAAAGTTTTGGATATCAAGCTCTGTATCATGAAAGCTATGTTCACCAGTTTAATTTGTTGCAAGAACTCTTTATATTTTACTCTAAAAAAATTACAACTATGTTTTCAGCTTTAAAGTCTTAGAAACTCCAGAATACACTGATGAGACATGAGATGTGAAGTCACCCATATATTTCCAGCCATATATTTAAGTGTGTTGGAAAGGATGTGTATTTCATGTTGTCATTACAGGCCTAAGCATACACACTTCTCTTAGACTAGTGAACCAGCAAAACTGTAAGTGGCATCAGAACCACATAAAAAGCTTGTTGAAATAAGAGATTGCTGGGTTCTAGCCTCAGACTATAGGGGAGTATCAAGGGATCCTTTAAGACCGTGCCTTTGGTGATTAGCACACTTAGCTGAGAAGGGATGCTTACTGACTCTGCCTACTTTTGTAAATGGTCTGCTAGAAAGATAAATGCTTCAAGTTGTCCAAGAGTTTTTCATTATTTTATTCAATAGTATGTTCCAACTCAAGGAGAATATTATTAATTGCTAGCTATTAATTTAAGTAGAGAAAGGATTCATATTCAGGTACAATATTTTTCATTTGAATAGTTACAAACTTCCCTCAGATATCTTCCTAAACGTAGCTATTTGAAAATAGTTTTTATTAATATGTAATTCACATACTATACAACCCATCCACTTAGAATGTACACTTCTATGCTTTTTGATATATTCACAGATATTTCCTATCACTATCACACTCATTTCTATCACCTGAAAAAGAACCCACATGTCTTTCAGCGAGCGCCCTCTCATCTGCCCAACTCACACCTAACTTCCTCTGGCTAACCCACTGCACCGGTCTCTAGAAAGGTCCTCCACAGTCCTGAGCTCTGCTAACCCACTGCAC
>NC_022016.1:77236028-77247693 GCF_000317375.1 Microtus ochrogaster | reverse complement strand
CTCCACAGTCCTGAGCTCTGGCTAACCCACTGCACTGGTCTCTAGAAAGGTCCTCCAGAGGCTTGTACATCTCAACACTTGACCCACAGCTGGTGGTGCTGTTTAGGGTGGCTTAGGGGGAAAGTCTCACTTGAGGGAGTCGGTCACTGGGAGTGGGTTTTAAGATTTCATAATCTCAGTCTCTTTCTAGTTTGCTCTCTTTACTTCTTGATTGTGGCCGAAGATGTGATCGTTCAGTTTCCAGCTCCTTCTGCCTTTTCTTGGGACTGCTGTACCTTCCTGCCATGATGGACTCTTACACCTCTGGAAGGGTAAGCCAAAATAAACTCTTCCTTCTACATGTTGCCTGGCTCACCGTGTTTCACCATAGCAACAGCAAAGTAACTAATATACTTACTTTCTATGTCTATAGACTTCCTTACTGTAGACTTTCACATGAATGGAATCACTCAAATCTAAGCAGTGCTCAAGTTCAAAGCTAAAGTTTCTTCTGAGACTCAAGGTGAACGCAATTGTGTCTGGCTTATTTTACTTAGCATATTTTAATATTTACCCATCACATATTTTGAGAATAGTGACTTTTTAATGGCCAATTGATATTGATATTTATTGGATATGCAGATCACATTTTGTCTACTCATTTACAGTGATGGACACTTGAAATGTTTCCATTTTGTGGGCTATTGTGAATAATGTTAGAATAATCTTTCCAGTGTTCTTTTAGAAAATTGGAGCTTAGTTGAAAAGAGGGAGGAGGGAATCATATGAGCAAGGTGGGGGGGGGCCGAGATCATGAGCGAAAAACCACAGAGACAGCTGACCCAAGCTAGTGGGAGATCAAGGACTCTGAACTGACAGCTGGGGATTCTGCATAAGACTGACTAAGCCCTCTGAATGTGGGTGACAGTTATATGGCTTGATCTGTTGGGGAAGGCTGGCAGTGAAATCAGGACTTCGGTGCATAAACTGGTTTTGTGAAGCCCATTCCCTACAGTGGGATACCTGGCTCAGCCTTGATACAGGGGAGAGGGGCTTGATCCTGCCTTTACTTGGTAAAACAGCCTTTATTGACTCCCCAAGGGAGCCTTACTTCCTCTGAGGAGTGGATGGAAGGGGATTAGGTAAGGGGCAGGAGAAGGGGAGGGAGGCGGAACTGGGGCTAGTATGTAAAATTAAAACATTTTTTTTTTTTAAATGTTGGGTAGTACAGAAAGCCCTGTGGTTTTCTCCAGTAAGAGCTGCTCTCTCCACCCCTTTTGTCTAGGAGGAGTGTATCAGCAAAGTCTTGCTTCATCAGACTCAGCCTTCTTGGTCCTCCAAAAATTAAAACATTTTTAAATAAAAAAGAAAAAAATTAAGTTTGTTGCTGGATTTTTTATTGCTAACTTGGTATTTTTGTTTTAGTTTTGTTGCTGTTAACAAAACACCCAAGGAGCCAGGCGATGGTGGCGCACGCCTTTAATCCCAGCACTCGGGAGGCAGAGGCAGGCGGATCTCTGTGAGTTCGAGACCAGCCTGGTCTACAGAGCTAGTTCCAGGACAGGCTCCAAAGCCACAGAGAAACCCTGTCTCGAAAAACAAAAAAAAAAACAAAACAAAAAACAAAAAAAAAAAAAACAACAAAAAAAAACACCCAAGGAAACAACTTGTCTTAGTCTCTTTTTTATTGCTGTGATAAGACACTATAATCAAGGAAACTTACAGAAAAGTTTGTTGTGGGTTTACAGTGTCAAGGGATTAGAGTTCATCATGTCCCTGAGCATGGAGGTAGGTAGGGAGGCACAGTGCTGCGGCGGTACTGGGAGCTTACATCTTGACCACAAGCATGAGGCAGTGAGCGCTACTGGGAATGGTGTGAGTCTTTTGAAAGCTCAATCCAGCACCCAGTGACACAACTCTTACAATAAGTCCACAAGCCCTCACCCTTCCCTAACAGTTCCACCAGCTGCAATTCAAACATGAGCCCATGAAGGCCATTCCCATTTAGGCATGCTTCCAAAGTCTTCCTTCCTTCAGTAAAACTTCACTTCCTAATAGCTCATTCAGTTATGAACTTATTAATGGAATACTCATTGATTGGAGAAGTTAGAGAATTTATGATCTAATCATTTCCCAACAGCCATACATTCTGTGGACTAAGCCTCCAACAACAGTAAATCTTTTGGGGGAGACATTTCATACCCAAACAATGAGATTTAATTCATGACCTACAAAGGTGCATATCCACTTCATATTGCAAAATACAATTAGTCTATCTCCAAGAGCCCCCAGTTCTTAATAGTTTACACTCTCCTCAAAAGTTCAAGTCCAGAATTACTTCTGAGACTCATGACAAACTCCCATCTGTAAGTTGACATAGATAAAACCAAGCACAAGTTATATATTTCCAAATAAAATAGCCCAGCATAGGCATTCCAATTATGTATGAATGTAGGCATGGTAAGGAAGGACCAGACCCATCACAAACAAACAACAACAACAATAAAAAAAGCCCTAGGACCCAGCAAGGAAAACATTCAATCCTGCATCTCCCTGTCTAGTCAGTGCTACAAGGGTCTGAGCAAATCCACCTTTGGCCTGGCAGGCTACAGTCCACAAGGGCTCTTCCCTGAGCTCGCTCTTTACTGCTCCTAGCAGCCCTCCGCAAACAGTCCACACTCAACATTTCTCATTTCCCAAGGTTTCCCCTGAAACGTTTCCTCTCTCTCAGCTTTAAACATCACCCTTTCAGGAAGTACCTGCAGAGATTCCAACTCTGTCCCACAGTACCCTACAACCCTTGCATTCTCTGGTCTGAAAGACCACCACCAGCAAAGTGAAATTAGGTCTGCTGTCAGCTTGAGCAGTAGCTGGGCACTGTGGTTCTTGGAGTATCACTCTCCAAGTACCTGGACGGCTTAATACTGGGAAACATCTTGAAGATTCCAGGAAACTCTGGAGTTCTCTCTAAAGCAAAGTTTTTCAAGTAAGTTTGCACCCTTACATTCTTGAGTTGCTGTGGGTGGATTATGGCCAATGCCTGAGATGCCTTCAAGGCATCTTTGCTATTGTCAGATGCAACATCCTTGGCATCTTTTCAGAGACACTAATCTTTTTAAGCAACCACACCTTCTTTTGGCACCAACTTCAAACATGTTCCTTTTCTAGCCAAAATGGAAGTTTTTCAAATCCTTCTGCTCTGCTTTCCCTCATGGTTTTCAATATAGATTTGTCTAAAGAAGCCAGCAATACCCATGCCTGTGCTTGGGATGGTGGGGTGGCCTGAGGTTTCCTCCACCAGGTTAATTAGTTTGGCACCCAAGTCAACCTAGCACAGTCTTAGGCATGGGCAACATGTGTACAAACAAGTTCTTTGTCAGAATGTAAATACAAGCCGCCTTCAGTCTAATTTCCAATAAACTCCTCATTTGTATTGGTAATCTCATTAGTACAGCCTCTACTAACTGAATTTCTATCAGCATTCTGGTGTTCTGAGCTCTTATGATAATCATCCATTAAGCTTTACTTACAATGTTCTCGCTTTTCTAGCCTGTTTCTCCCAACTTCTTCAAATTCCTCCCATAACTAGTTCCAAAGACTTTTGAACCACAAAGTCATACATAGTCATTCATGATCTAATTTCTCAGTACTATTTTTTTGTGGTAGTTTTACACTGGTGTCACAAAACACCTGAGAAACAACATAATGGAGGAAGAAATATTTTAGGCTCATGGGTTCAGTCTGCAGCTACTTGGTCTTAATTGTCTTTGGGCTGGTGTACAATAAGGCAGAACATCATGGCAGGGGCATGCATAGGATAGTGGCTCTTCTCATTTCAAGTCAGAGACAGAGAAAAACAGAGACCACAGTCAGGGACCAGATAAATTCTTTAATGGTATGCACATGATGATCGATGTTCTCTTACTTCCAAGAGTCCATTCAATGATGAATTAATCAATGAATTAACCGAATGGTCAAGTTAATGAACTACTGAGATAATCTCTTTAGTGAACTAGGCCTGCAAACACACAAACCTGTTTGTGTATTCAAAAACAATGTTTCACTGGCAATACAAAGACTTACATGTATTTTTATCTCAAGGAATTATTGTAGACAATTTCCCTCTTGGTGCTTGGTATTTTCCCTTCTTTTAGCAGTAATTTTTTTTTAAAAAAAAGATATGATTTTCTCTTTTGCTCTGAAAAAATACATCTAACAAAGAGGTAAATAACTAAACTTTCCTAAATATAAAAATAATTTTTTAATAATTTGTCCTTTAATAAGAAAATACATTGTTACCTTTACATAATACATTGTTAAATACATTGTTACTTTTATATAATCAATTTTCATAATTCACTTATTAATCAACCTTTTATAGAAACTAGTATGAAGTTAGCTGCACTAGCATCTTTTATACTAGCAAAATTGTTCTTATATAATGTTTATATTAATGGTGAATTAGTTTGGACTATGTTGTAGTGGTTTGTAGTATTTATAAATACTTTTGTGTTTCAATAAGCCATATTTGGGTCATAATCAATTTTAGGTAACTAGGAATCCAACTAATTCAAGCAAGAAAAAAATGAACGTGTTTTAACAATAATGTGAAAATAAGAAAGTTAAGATGTCAAAATCAATTATTTCTATAAAATGCGAAATAAGTATGAATAAAACTAAGTCATGATCGGCTAGCCATGTCAGCATGGGAATCAGGCAGGCAAACTTTCATTCTCCTTTCCTGTCCTCCACTAACTCCACTGCTTGAAGAATGTGCAGATACTTACAGGAAGACCCAGCTTTCCTCCTTCCTAGAAACTCTCTCATTTAGCTCCCTCCCTTCTAGCCCATCCCAATTCCTTCCTGTCAACCCCTAATAACTAGAAACATGTGTTTCTCTGTACCCACAGTGCCACACCAGGCAGAGACTCAAAAGTACTCCCTACTGGGCAATCCACAGCCACCATGCTCCAAGATTTAGAGAACAAAAACCAAGGAAGGGAACTGTCATCCAACAGAGATAAGACCACATAACATCTTGAGTTACAATCAGCTCAAACCCAGATGCAGAGACACCAGTGTAAAACTACAAACAATAACAGCTGGGACAATACCATTCACAAGAACCCAGCAACGCTACTACAGTAGAAATGTAACATAGCTTAAGCAAGTACAAGACAAGGACTTCAATGAATGGATAAGGAAAATGCGGCACATTTACACAACGGTACTACACAGCAGCAAAAACTAATGACATCTTGAAATTTGGAGGCAAATGGATGGATCTAGAAAACATCATATTGAGTGAGGTAACCCAGACCCAGAAAGACAAATATCATATGTACTTCTAAAACATATGTATTCTTAAAACATGTCTACAATACTCCAGTGGCCAATTTACTCAGTTTCCACTAAGGGATTTTTAAAATTCCCCCCCCCCTCTCTCTCTCTCTCACACACACACACACACACACACACACACACACACGCAAAATGAATATACAGTGTAACTGCTCTTTTAGTCTTTGATCTCTATCTGGATTGTATCCACCATTGATAAAAGTTAATCACAGGTTAAGTTGGAAGGGAGTAAGCCTTAAAAGGTTTCTAGTTCACCTATAGCTAAAAAACAGTGCTAATGAAAATTTAACATATTTACTGTTAGAACTCATTAGGCAAGATTTCGTTTGTAGGCAAGATTTTAACAAAATAAATTATAAAGAAGAAAACAAAATCCAAAGATCCTAGAACATGACTGCTGTCAACAACATCCTCCATAGAGGATCTCGCCTTAGTGGAGGCACAATAAACATTCATTAGATCAAGCTTTTTCTGGACCATCAAGGAATGATTCAAGAATGCAAATATGTTTCAGGTTCGAATATAGTGAAAGTTTTTTATTTGCACATTGGCTATCTATTGGTGTACCCATATAATAGAGGGAGTGAGATAATCCTCGGAGTGCAACCAAAGACGCAAGAAAGCAAGGTGAGTATTCTATCATGCAAGTACTTCTAAAGGTTTGGGAAAAAAAAAAAACCCACAAAAAACAAAAAACCAGAAAGAAAGAAAGAAAGAGAGAGAGAGAGAGAGAGAGAGAAAGAAAGAAAGAAAGAAGAAAGAAAGAAGGAAAGAACCAGAGTCTACCTGGCTTTGACCTCATAACTCGTTAGTATTCAAAAATCTATGGTTAAGGCATGAGCCATTATACTTATCCATAAATGTAGAGTTCAAGTAAATTCAGGCCAGTTAACCTATCCCTTCTATCATTGATTAAATTATACATTTAACACAATCTTACTCGAATCATTTTAAAAGCCAAGACTGTGCCGGGCAGCAGTGATGCACACCTTTAATTCCAGCACTACACGAGACAGAGACAGGTGGATCTCTGTGAACTCAAGCCCAGTCTATTCTACAAGAGCTAGTTCCAGGACGGCCAGGACTGTCACACAGAGAAACCCTGTCTCAAAAAAACAAATAAATAAACAAACAAAAATTGTTGGAAACTTTGTGTATAGTCCATATTATAACAAATTCACAAAGACAATAAAAACATAAAAATATTTTCCTTTTATGAGACTTGTATTTTTCATGTTACCCTTAAGATAATTTTGTGCTCAATATTAGATGAACTAATGCCAATTTGTTTATCAACAAACTACAAGAAACACAAATTAAGATAGGAATGAAGTAAAAATATGATTACAAACATTCACATTATCTTATTTATCATTCAGCATAATCTGTAAATCTGGTACTAATGAGACTCAAGATTGAAATGGCTGAGGAATACGTTTAGTGAATTATTGCCAATCAATGCCTCTGTTCCAGGATAAATGTAATCCTGAATGGCAATATACTTATTATTACAAATTTCTAAGTACAGTACTTCATTATTTCAAAATGTCAATTTATAGAGTAACATTACAAATATCTTTCTACCATATACCTGGCTATCTTTCCTTCAAAATACAGCACACTGACGATACAGAAAAATTACAACCTGAATATTTTTGTGGGAATAAAAGAAACCCAAGAAGCATTAAAGAGCTAAACCAGTAGCTAAAGATGTGGCTCATTTGGTAAATCACAAGTGTAGCATACTTATAATGCAGCACTTAGGAGATGGAGGAGGAGTAATACAAGCTCTAGATCATCCTTGGCTACATTTGCCAAAGACACATGGGGTCCTGTCTCAATGGAGGCCTGAGACACATGAGGGCTGGGGAGATCCTGTCTCAGAAAACAGAACAGAAGAGAGCAAAACCAGTCAGAGCACTCTGTTAATCTATTATGGGGGGGGGGGATATGACACCATAATCAAACACTGCTTTTCCAAGATAACTGTTTCATGTAAATTCTTCCAAACGTTCACTTACATAATCAATTAACAAACATCTATTGGGTACTGAATTTATCCTAGGTACAAAGAGATGACCCCTACTTATAAAACAAACAAACATAACTGGGCCCGGTGTGGTGGCACACACTTTTAAGCCCAAACCTGGGAGGCAGAAGCAGGCAGATCTCTGTGAGTTGTAGGTCAGCCTGGTGTACAGAGTGAGTTAAAGATCAGCCTGGTTTATTAGTGAGTTCCAATTCAGCCTGGTCTACATCGCGAGTTCCAGGAAACCAAGGCTATATAGGAAGATCCCATCTCAAAACAAATAAACACTCAAACAAAACAGAATAAATTGCTCCCCCACCCCAAACCAAAGCAAAATAAACAAAACAATCCCAGTTTACTGAGTGGAAGACATAAATAAATAAAGCAAAATCCACTAGCACAGTGTACTAGTATAGGCTTACAGAAAACTTAGATAAAAAAATTAAAGCTAAGTTTACAAATACCCATAAGCATAGCACTTCAAATTAACAAATGTTAATATCTGCTTCATTTTTTAATGGATCTCTTTTCTAAATCCAGACATTTCTTGATTAACCAAGTGTTAATGATTAAGGAATTGCTAAAACATCTATTGGCTAGATGACCTGGGTGAATTTGCTTAACTCTCCCCCTAAGTTTTCTCATTAAAAATAATCATCCTCACCTAGGCTGGACTGTCTTGTATTTGACCCTTAGTTTCCATGTTCTACAAAGCTTTTGATTGGACTGGATCAATGGTGCCAGCAGGAAACCATAATAATGAGGGAAAATGAAACTATTTCTTTATATACTCCATATCAAATCCTAAAGTTGGCAATACGTCTATAAAAACCAGTCCTCAGCATAGGGCCTCCTACAAAGCCTATATAGAAAGGAATGATAGAAATCTATATAGTAAGCAGAATTTTCTGGACCAAGGTTTTCAAACAAAACACTGAATTATTTTCTGGCAAAGTGAAATGTCTAGCACCCTAAATCTAGTAAAATGTAAATGATTCATAAATTTAAATAAATCTTTAGAACTTGAAGTCATGGTAAGAAAAGACCAAAGAGTCACACTGATGACATTGGCAAATCTAGAATGGCATATTTACATTCTTACCTATCTATCAGTCATGATACAGTCACTCATCACCACTGACAAATCAGCACATCAAAACATGAAAACTCTACTTCACCTCTTATCTTACCTCATCCCTTATGTCTTCCTGTTGTTGAGCTGAGAAAATCTCCATTGCAGCCATGAGTCTCATCATTAACTCATCCACAGTTGTATTACCTAATAGATGTAAAGGAGTCAAAGTTTTGTGTAAAATGTATATAACTCCAAGTTATTAAAATTATTAGAAATGAAAAGTTATAACAATAAAGAAATTATCAGCATTAGAAATTACAGAATGGCTGGGCGGTGGTGGCGCAAGCCTTTAATGCCAGCACTTGGGAGGCAGAGGCAGGCACATCTCTGTGAGTTCTAGGCCAACCTGGTCTACAAGAGCTAGTTCCAGGACAGGCTCCAAAAGCTCTAGAGAAACCATGTCTTGAAAAACCAAAAATAAAATAAAATAAAATAAATAAAATAAAATAAAAATACAGACTGGAGTCGGGCAGTGGTGGCACACACCTTTAATCCCAGCACTTGGGAGGTGGAGGCAGGTGCATCTCTGTGATTTCGAGACCAGCCTGATCTACAGAGAAACCCTGCCTCGAAAAACCAAAAGAGAAAGAAGAAAAAAACTGACAGACTAGAATGCTAGTATTGACAATACTTTCATATGCTGAGCAGTGGTGGCCCATATCATTAGTCCCAGCACTCAGGAAGCAGATGCAGGTTGATTTCTGAGTTTGAGGCCAGCCTGACCTACATAGTGAATTCCAGGCCAGCCTGGTCTACATAACAAGTTCCAGGAGAGCCAGGATTACACAGAGAAACCGTGTCTGGAAAAACGAAAACCAAGCAACCAACCAAACCACCACCACCACCACCGAAAAAACCTTTCATATGTTCAATAAGTAACAGTAAAGTAACACTGTGGCAGTTGCAATGTTAGAAAAACCATATTTAATTACCAATTTTTAGTACCAGAAAGAAGAATGTCCAAAGCTGTGAAGCTCAAAGGCCCTTTCAATTTATGAACTCAATGGCAGTCATAACACTAGTCACAGCCACCAACTGCTCACTTGTCTCTGACTAGGCTAAATTGTTTTGTTTTCACCTCAATTAATATGCACAACAATTCTGTGAAGTAGATAGTATAATTCAGATTTTCAAGAGAAGGAAAACCAGCTTTAAAGGGCTCAAGAAATCCACCCAAACACGATCAAGGCAACAATAACAGGGTCAGGACTTGAACCAGGTTAGTCTAATTCAGGAGCCAGTCCTTATTCCCATGCCCTGCATTTCTTCCTGTCCCCTCGCTTGGTAATGTGGAACTGGAGATTGACATTCTATACAACCACTAAGCTATGTTCTCAATCCTCAAAGCTTGCTTCCCTCCAGTCATTGTCTATACTTGGAATCACTGTTAAAAATTTTTCTGGCAAAACAAACAGGAATCTAATGTTTGAAAAATATTTTCCTCAATTAATATTTTCCCTTTGTATGCTTTCTTTTTTTTGGGTACCCTTATTTATTTATTTATTTATTTATTTATTTATTTATTTATTTATTTATTTATTTATTTATTTATTTAAGATTTCTGTCTCTTCCCCACCACCGCCTCCCATTTCCCTCCCCCTTCCCCAATCAAGTCCCCCTCCCTTGTCAGCCCAAAGAGCAATCAGGGTTCCCTGCCCTGTGGGAAGTCCAAGGACCACCCACCTCCATCCAGGTCTAGTGAGGTAAGCATCCAAACTGCTAGGCTCCCACAAAGCCAGTACGTGCAGTAGGATCAAAAACCCATTGCCATTGTTCTTGAGTTCTCAGTAGTCCTCATTGTCTGCTATGTTCAGCTTTCAAATGAAAGATTAGATTATGATCTTTATGAGGAGGGGTTTAAAAGATGCTTGATTTTTCCTTAATGTTATTTTACTCCTTAAATCTAAAAGAAACATAACATGTTTAAATAACACCTCCTAAATACCTAAAATTTTGCTTTGGGTGACCTACAATAGAGAAATTTATGAGAATTTAAGAGTGAGATTTGTCTCCTCTCAAACCTTTAGGAAGAAAAACAGTTGGCACCCAATGTGGTGCAACTACATCCACATAAAACCAGAGAGAGCTTCGAAAGGAATTCTAGACACAAAAGAACAGAGTTCAGTGCAGCTTCTTGGTAGCTGCATTTTTTCCCCCAAATGTGCTCTGTTTGCTGGCAGCGAGCAGGAGCACCATGGCTCCATTAAGACAGGTCTTCCTGACCCAGCACTGAGAGTGAAGGCTGCATGGCTTCTATAGGAGGAGGGTTTCCTGGTGTGCACAAGTTGCACAAACAGCTCTAGCTCTTTCAGGATGCTGAGAACTTAAATGGGGTCTGTGAGAAGCATATTACATAGACCCACTGTGACCCCGGAGCTGGGTCAGCAAGCATAGCTCTCAGAGGCAATGAACATGCCTCTGCCATATTGAACTGGGCAGAATCAACAGACAGGGCTGCAGAGTTTGTCCTAGCCATGCCCACTTAGCATTAAAAAAGAAGCACTCCTGGTTAAAAAAAAATTAGATGCTCATGCAATAAAGACAAATTCAGATGGAAAAGACCTCTAAGTGGGTCACAGTGTTAGATAAATGTACATAGCCTTGGGAGAGAGAAGGAAAAGAACATAGAGAGGTATAGAAAGAAGTAAATCATTAGAAAAAATAAAACAAAGTCTTTAAAGAGACAGAGTAAAGACAGTCATAGGTTAAAGGAATAAAGAAAAATAAGCCATGTAAAGATGAAAAATACAGAGGGTCTGGATTACGTATATTATTATGTTTTCTTTGAATTTTTTGATTGTGAATGAGCTAAGTACAGAGAGACATTTCATTGTACAGACTGCTAAGCTAAATCAACATATATACTTTAAAAGTATCTGGACTTAAGAATTTGGGCATACAGATATGTTGCTTTGGTAAAGAAGTTCTGCTTTTATTTCTACAGAGGATAAGAACCTGTGGATTCCTTCTAGACTAATGTGGTTTGATGGACCAACACCCCTCAAAAGGTCTCCATGAACACCTAAAAATACCCAACAAAAGGAAGGAAGCAGTTTGGAGAGAACTACACCCAAATTTCCAAATATTGTTTATAAATCTTTGTTTTCATTTAAAGGGGGATATGATATAGAGATGAATACTTTTCATTGGTATGGATCTTG
>NC_022016.1:77232153-77234526 GCF_000317375.1 Microtus ochrogaster | reverse complement strand
CTAGCTAGAAGTATGCATAAACTTATAGGTCAAAGAGTATTGTACTCAATACAGTTTTTGTGTGATTATTTCAGGTCTGGGTTGCAGGGAAATGAATGAGCATCCTCCATCAACAAACAGTTTCTCCCGGGCCTGTGATGTCTTCATGTCACATTAATAAAATGACATCAGGATGACAGAGAACAAGCACCCTTGATGGTGTTTTTTAGCATATAAAAGACATGGCTAATAAGATTTTTTCAACGGCCTTTATCCCAATTTCTATGAATTAGGGAGCTTCTGTGGTACCCAGCTCATAGTTTGTTCTCTCAAACAAGCTACAGGACACAGGCTATCTGGGCACTTAGAAAACAGAATTGGCCTTGTACTACGAGCTGCACTAAAAGTTTGCTACTCACAACCTATTTGATCTAGCTCGTAAAAACTGACTAGCTTATAACAAGGGCTTCATAAGTATCTGCTTGATAAGAAAATGAAGGAGCCAGAATGATGGCTCAGTCAGTGGTTAAGAGAACTTGCTGTTTTTCCAGATGACCTAGGCTTAACTCCCAGAACTCACATGGCAGGTCCCAACAGTGTGTAACTCCAGTTTCAGGGGACTCTGCCATATGCTTCTAGTCATTAGGAAAGGAGGGACACATGTGACGCACAGACATACATATGCTCATACACATAAAATAAAAACTAAATCTTTAAAAAAAGAATGAATTCAAAAATGAGTAGGTTATAGCTAAGGACCAATTTTCTTACTCTCAAAAGAAAGGCAATACTCCCCTGCAAGGGTTTTTGGAGTAGCAGAGATAATGGATCACTTGCCTGGTACACAGTATAGAGTCATTGGTAGTTATTACTAATAGATATGACAAAGAGCAAAAAAGAAAGCTCTGAGCACTCAGTAGATATTGTTATTGGACAAGACTGAGTTTCCATATCTCCTCTGAAGTAACAGTGGCTAGGAGTCTAAGGAAGAGAAGAGTACTTTTTGGCACGCACTGGTAGTGGTCTGAATGAGAACTATCTCCATAGGCCCACATGTTTGAAAACTTGGTTACCAGCTGGTGGTGCTGTAAACAGGGGTTATGGAACTTTTAGGATGTGGAGCCTTGATGAAGCAAGTATGTCCAAGGGGCATGCTTTGGGAGTTTATAACTTTGACCCTCTTCCAGTCTGCTCTGTTTTATGTGTGATCATATTTTATCAGCCAGTTTGCTATGCTGAATGCCTGCTGCCATGTCTTCTTCATTATTATGGACTTCCCTCTGGAACCATAGGCTGAAATATTCAAATTATAAGTGAGAAAATACTATAGTTTTATAAGTGCTAACATATATCAATGTTCAGGCTTAAGCTACTGCTCACTCGTCATGTTCAGCCCTAACAGAGACCCACTGATAAACTGAGCTTATATTATAGGTATTTCATACCTGAGTCCTTAATGGTCAGAGACTGAAAAGGGCACCAGTAATTGCAGTTTAGGGAAAATTGATACCCTATAGTATCAGTTCCCAAACTCAGGAGCCTTTGTACTCTTATTCAAATTCTCAAAATAATGTTAGTTTATGTGTGTTATAGCTATTCTGTTGCTGTAATAAAATACCATGACCAAAAGTAACATTGAGTTTATTTTTTTATTTTTGTGGTTTTTTTCGAGACAGGGTTTCTCTGTGGTTTTGGAGCCTGTCCTCGAACTAGCTCTTGTAGACCTGGCTGGTCTCGAACTCACAGAGATCCGCCTGCCTCTGCCTCCTGAGTGCTGGGATTAAAGGCGTGCGCCACCACCGCCTGGCGTAACCTTGAGTTTAATTTTGATTTACAGTTTCAGAGGCATGGAATCCATTATGCCAAGAAAGCATGGCATGGCAGCAGAGGTGGGAAGGCGTGGCCCAGAGGCAGAGCAGGCTGATAATATCACACAAGATATTAAAAGCAAATGAGAGTGGAAAAAGGCTTTATATTCTCAAAGTCTGCTCCAATGACACACTTACTCCATCAAGGCCATGCCCCTTTAGGGTTCTACAGCCTCCTCAAACAGTACCAACTGGACACCATCTTCCAGCACCTGAACCTGTGAGAGGCAGTTTTCACTCAAACTTCCTTAGAAACTTTAAAAAAGGTCACAAGCAAAATGCTCCAGTTGGTAAGGTGCTAGTGCCGTGTCAGATAACTTGAGTTCAGCCCATAAAACCTGTATCGTGAAGAACAACAAATAAATGTAATACAAAACTTAAGAAAGAAATTAAAAGAAAAACATTTAAAACAAAGTAACAGTGCCCATTATAAACTAAAATAAATGTTATATATTTATTTTTATTTATTTATTTTTTTGGTTTTTCGAGACAGGGTTTCTCTGTGGCTTTGGAGCCTGTCCTGGAA
>NC_022016.1:77132334-77231326 GCF_000317375.1 Microtus ochrogaster | reverse complement strand
AGCGGAAATTTTTAATAAAAAAATAAAATAAATTAAAAAAATACTTTTTCCTCACATAATACAGCAAAAAAAAAAAGGCTACACTTTTGTACTTTGTTACACTACAATCCGTTTCAGTTTTCCCCTCAGAACTCCACTGCCTTCCTATATTATTTGTGCTGACCTCAAACTCTTGATCTGCCAGCCTCTGCCACTACAATAGCTGAGATTCTAGGTGTACCCTACAGTACCCAGCTCCATCATCTCTGAAATGATCTTTGTTTCCCATGTATAATTTTATTCCATTGTGAATCCATGCCTTTGGAACACATTACTTCATTAATTTATGCATTTCTTCTGAATGTTGATACATTATATGTTATATATATTATAATTCATATATATTATATGAACGTTGATGTATTATATAATATAAAAAGTCACATTTGTTAACATCACTACTAATGTTACCAGAAAGTATTTATGCTGTCAGTCTTCTAGTAGATATAATTTTTTTTTGAAAACTCCAATTTTCCCACTGGCAACAAATATATCCAGTTCTTTTACTTGAAAGTGACAGACTCATTTTGTTTATTTAATAGAAAATGTTTAACAAATGCCCAATCTACATAAGCATTTGTCTGTCAGGCAGTAAAAATGATTCAGGGAAAGTGGGGAGAAGCAACTAGTTTAGCTCAATAATCCTCACAAATGCTTCTCTTTGAGACAACTAGAGTATATTGGTTTATATCACCTAACAAAAGGGCTAAAATTCTAAAAAAGAAATGTTTTCTTCTTCAAGGATACTGCTAAGGAGTCCTTCCCTTTCTCCTGGAAGTGCATGGCAAAGAAGGCCCGACTAACATGCTGATTCACACAGAGACGTTAACAGCTTTAGAAATCTTTGCTTTTGAGTCACCAGTGTAAGTGTTAACTTAGCAAAAAGGGCAAAACACAACTAATCTACAAAAAAAAAAAAAAAAAAAAAAAAAAAAAAAACCACAAAGTAAAACAAAACCCCCATCCATTATAATAATGACAGCAATTGTGAACTTGCGGATTCCCTGAAACCTAGGCTTCTGGAGCCCATGGCCTACAGCTTGCAAAATACAAGCAATCACAATTTCTTTCCTCTGATGAAGAAAACTGGAAAGAAATGTCTTCACTTTCTACCCACCCCATGGGAATCAGCTCCCTCAGCAGGCCTTTTCAAAAGACTGCCCAGAAAACTGTGCTCTGGAAACTAAATGCTCTGGTTAGAGAAAACAAAATACCTGAGCTTTTGTTTTGTTTAGGCTTTGAAGGTGCTGGAATGCACAAATCCCCCTCCCCTATCAGACTTAAATGGGGCAGAAATGAAGTACCCCAGACTCAAGCTTTAGCTTGGAGCACTTGAACAATCTTTTTCCTGGCAGCACCAGGAAAAAAAAAAAACGAAAACAAAAAAACAGTGGAGAGGATGGACTGTTTTTATTTAAGATTCCCCATGAACACAATAGTTTTTTTACTTTAGCTTTTGTATTAGCAAGAAGAACAAAACCATTCTTTCATCTTTTTTTTTTTAGAAACAATGTAAAGTATGGTTCCATTTCCAGTAAAATGTAAACTATGGTTGAATTTATAGGAACTCCACAGCTGTTTGCCTCAGGGTTGCATCTTAGGATGAAGTCACACAAATAAGGAGGGACAACTGACACGTGAAAAATTCAATTTGCAATGTATACTCACTGGATTTTCTAGATAATTAAAGACAAGCAATTCTTTCAACATTGCAGCTATAAATCAACAGAAATAAATGTCACATTTGACAAATGATTATACCCTAATTGCTAGTTTTAGAGAATTAAGCATTTCTGAACATTAACTTGACTATTCTATGTCCAGAGAGCTATGCAATTTTATTGATGTATTTCTGATAGATTTTTAAACACAGCATATTTGATTTTTTTCATAGTAACTGAAGATACTCTTCAGGATGTTTTATATTTTAAAATGCAAAACATTTATCAATAGTAAGAAATATAGTCAGCTCTGATGGGGAAAATGATAAGGTTATCACATAGATAAAACTTTACTCCCACCGTGACGTGTACTTTACCTTGTATCACATTTAACACTTCATTTGATGACCGCTTTCCCATGATAATCAGGAAAAGTGGAAACTGATCTGTTTTTTGAGTCCGAATGGTCTGTGCAATAACACTGCCAAAGTGTCTGTTGCACATCGTCAGAAATCTGAAACAAAACAAAACCAAATAAGTTTCAAACAAATCAGTACATCTGAGATGCCATTAATAATCATGTAAAGATTAGGTAGCTTGACTTACACCAGGATGGCAAATTTTACTTTGTTGAGTTTTGACTAAATCTTTAGTGGTATAGAAAAGAAGGAAGCGCACGCTAATTGCTGTCAGGGATGACAGCATGGGGTTCTTAAGTTTCAAATATTTTAAGATATACTACCTAAATCCTGAGAAAACAAAAAAATTTTCAGGAAAGAATTTCTTAACTAGAATAAATAATAAAGTGTGGTAAACAGGTAAGCCAACTAGCATCATTTAAAACTAGAGTTAGCAACATTTTCCTAAGTCCTTAGGGTCAAGCGCTGGGTGGGAGCATGTCTCCTCTAGAAGTGGTAGGTCTTCTAGTTTGTACTTAGTGGGGAACAAAAACAAAAATTCTAAGCTTTTGGCCAAAAAAGCTCAGAGATATTAGCATACCGAAGTCTAGCATTAGTATTCTTAACACGATCTGGAATAAATGAAAAAACTGATAAAGCTTTTCTCTTCTATTAGAGGACTGTTTGAAATTAGCATTTCTTTCAAGAGAAAAGGGTAGCTTATGATATGTTTTCAGATCTGATGGTAAAAAGTAAATGTCATAATAATAATGAATTATGAAAGACCAAATGCAAATATAGAATGCTTTAATAAGATCCAATTTAATAAAGTCTGTAAAAATAATGGACTTTTAATAACACAGGTCACAAAAGGCAAAACAGTGGAAATTCTGGAGACTAGCCACTGGTACTAGCTTATTAATTCTTAATTATGTTCATGAAAGGCAACTTAAATCGTGTGTTTTCTTATGCCTTATGATAATATTTTAGGTAACAACTCCTCTGAAATGTATGTTCTAGCTGATGAGCAAAGTCCTGTCGTCACATGCATTAGAAGGTAAATCTATTTGAAAAGACAAACCGGTATTAAAATGTCATGTGCTCAGATTCATTTGATAACCAATTCAAAACAGAATCAAACCTCTTAATTTTTAAAGCCAATACATTTTCTGTCAATAGAAATTCATTTCAGAAATTTAGGCTGGATCTTTTGTAAAATCCGTGCTGTGACTACAGAAAGTAGATCTTGTTAAGGGCAACTAGAACTGTCAGCCAGAGTGTCAAGACAAGTTAGCACCACTGCAGTAAGTTCATTGGGAGGCAGGTTCATATACACGTTTAGTGCAGCAATAACCAGACCTCATGGCAATTTGAAATGACAAGGCCTTAAGAAATCCATTGTCGGCCAAGAAATATCAGTGCCCCCATGAAAATTCAAATCTTCACATTCCACAACTATTATGGGATAAAAGGTTCTCAAGCAGACTCAGCTTCCATACCAAATTTCACACTCATAAAGGTCGAACTCATCAACAGGGATGTGTAGATCAGGAGACTAGCAAGTTAGGGTCTCAGTTTTCTTTCTGTGTCTTACTAAAATATTTGAAGGTAGACTTGACCCTGAGCTGATCATTGGCAACCTCTAAAATTAAAGATGTCTAAAAACAGTTGGAATGCTATTTCCTACCAAAGGGAGAAAATAATTCCTTGTTGCTTTCACACCAACGGATTGCGTGGCTATCACACAGTAGGTGCCATCACAGCCCCAGCCTCACTACTAAACAGGGTGCTCCCAGCCCCTGAGAGGAAAGGGAAAAGAAAGAAGAAACGGAGTAAGCCACTGAAGGGGCAGAAAGGAGGATACAGAAAGTGAGAAGGAGACATGAAGGAGGCGAATGGTTGGGAGGGAGAAGGGAAGGAAAAAGGTAGGAAGGAAGGCAAGATCACATTAGCCAAATTCATCTAAAACCAGAAAAATGAACATGGAAAAACAAACTGTTTTAAGAAAAGGTATCTTATTTCTGTAATATTAAAAAAATATTTGTGGTATTTTGTTCCCTTTGAACAGAACCTGGTGGGGAGGGCTAAAATTGTCCACACAGCTGCATCTTACTCTACTTCTTCAGTCAGATGTCATGGAGGAGTAAATAAATGGTTGCTACCACCATTAGATTCCAGTAATTTCCACCTCAAAGAGGGAAACAATAACTGTCTTCTTTCCTGTTATAACTGCTGAGGACACTTAAGGACCAATGACCTATCAACCACTGTTTTATCTGAAGAAGGGTCAGAGAGGTGGCTCAGTGGGAAAGGGCACTTGCTATGGAAGCATGGGCACTTGAGTATAGATCCCCATCATCCATGATGAAAAAAGGAAAGTCAGGGTGGCCACACATCAGTGACCTCAGCACTAAGCAGGTGGAGACTAGAGGACTGACAGGGCTTCCTGTCCTCGAGACTAGAGCCAGGGTCAGTGAGAGACCCTGTTTTAATGGAATAAGGCAAGAGTTGATTAAGCAAGACACCAAGATCCTCTTCACAGACACACACACACACACACACACGCACGCACGCACGCATGCACGCACGCACGCACACACACCAGACACACACCTCTCCAAAATAAAGTAAGAAGAAAGATGCCAAATCAACTCACTGAAACAAAAACCTAAAACAACAAAATTGGAAAAACAAAAGGTGATAACATCTATGGGGGCAAAATAAAGAAATAAGAGCTAGAAGACAGTGGGACAGGCTGAGAAAATGATGAAAGTTGCCATCAAGTGTACTTTATATCTACTAAGTCTACTAGAATTGCTAGAAAACTTAAGAGAGGGTAGATGAGTCAAAAGGTTTCAATTTCAAGTTTGGAAAGAAAATAAGCAGAATGGCAGATGGTTAGCATTTACTAACTATTAAATTTCAGTAGATAAAGTGTAGATCTCTATCTTGTCAATGCAAATCAGGATTGATTTAATTCAGAGTGTGAATTACTTTAACTTCTTTCAATCAAAGTCATAATTACAATATTCACTGATATTATAAAACTATATTCCATTACAGGGAACCTAGCTATTTAGTGGGAGAGAGAGGAAAAACTTACACTCTCTTCCTTAATTTTTTTGAGACAGGTTTTTATGCCGCCTAGGCTGCTCCTGATCCTTCCACATCCACCTTGCAAGGGCTGGGATTTCAAGTGTGTGCCACCACACTTGGCTCAAGGAGATTAAAGTCTGTAAACTTACTTTTTTACCTAGTATGTATGACGGGTACTATTTTTGATTAAAATAAAATGGAGGTTAAAAAAAAACCTGACACTATCCTATTTAAGGTGATCATAATTCTTCAATGTGATTTCCATAAGTTTAAAGGTGACTCCAACATAAAGTAGAGGTTATCTATCTTTAACACACCAATCTTCTTACACGGAAGAAACGGAGTAAGATATACAAGACATTCAAACTTGTTCTTAGTATATGGTAGGCCCTCAAAACTGGTACTTATGTTGTAAATGTTTAATGATATTTAACAGAAAAAAATTGTGTGTGTGTGTGTGTGTGTGTGTGTGTGTCTGTCTGTCTGTCTGTCTGTCTGACTGACTGTGTATGCACGTGGAAGTAAGAGAAAACCTTGCCAGAGTCCATGCTCTTCCACCTCATGGGTCCTGGGAAAGAAACTGAACTCAGGTTTGGTGGCAACTGCCTTTACCAAATGAACCATCTGCTATTTAACATCTTCATCATTAATTTCATGATTAAAATGGTATGTTCATGTCAATATTTAAAAAATTTTTTAAACAAAAAAAAATTATTTTTACAACAAAATAAGTCAGTGAGTTGTTAACTAAACATAAGCAGTTAATGGTTTTACCGTCATTTGGAAAATGAAAGCGCAGAGTTGGGCAGACAGCTCAGTCAGTACAGTGCTTGCCATACATTATGAAATTCTGAGTTCAGTTGGTGGTGGTAGCGCTTGTAATCATAATCCAAGGAGATGGAGATATAGGACGATGTCCAGGGATCTCAGGCCAGCCAGCCAAGCCTAAATTGCAAGTCCACATCTCTAGGAAGAACCATGCTTCACAGAACAGGGTAGCTCCTGAGGACTATCTGATGCTAACCTCTGGCCTCTCCATGCATGTGTAAAATTGGAGATATATGCACACACTTAGCAGCCCCATGAACCACATCTTTAGTGAGGTTATTTAGCAGATAAAACTTGTGTCTACTGATGGTCTGCTCTAATATTCCCTAATATTTTATGTTAAGCCTTTATACACCATGTTTTAGCTTCAGATGCTCATCCATTTCTTTGAAGCCATTTTGGTTTAAGAAAGCTCTTCCCTCTAAAAAAAGCTCCAAGGCAGTTTTCTACCAAGGATAAGCCATTTGGTTAACATATACATACACGTTCGGCGTTTGTTCAGTATTCAGTGATAGACAAAAAGAACTCTGAGGCCAAACCCAACGTCACCAACACATAACTCTTCTTTCCTTGCCTTTTCTTTTCACAGGGAAACTCCTTTGGCTTGAGTGTGACTTGTCAAGCACACCAAACATAGGCAAGCCAAAGAGTTATGCTTCTGATTACAACGTTATTCCTGTAACTCTGCCTCCCATCCATTATCCAGCTCTTCTCTGGAGTTCCTCTTGGAAATGCTCTTCAGTACTGCTGGGATAACCCCCCTGCCCTTTGAGGTGGCTTTGAGTTTTGTAGTCTTAAGTCTTAGGTCCACACTGAGTTAGGTAAACAAGTACAAAGAAGAGCTGCAGTGATCCTCAACTTTCAGTGTCCCAGGAATCACCCAGGGAGTTTCTTTAAAAAGGCAAGTTTCCCCAGAGATTCTGACTTGGCAGAACTGGGATGAGGTATAGGAAGCAGTGTCTCTAATAGAAGTCTCATTCCAGATGACGTTCCCTTTTCAAGCACCTTTCAAGAAACCAGAATGTTTCCGCTTTAAGGTTTCTGGTTGATTCTAAAGGCAGTTCTTAAAGACTGTAGCTTTACTGAACCATTTCACTGTTTCCTTAGGTAGCCACACAAAAAATGTTAATTCCTACTAGCTTCCTTAGTATTGGAGAGCTCCAACCTGATGTGGCACACATAAGTAAATATATCTCACAAGACTATGAGACATTTTCATGGACAGAAAAAAAAAAGGAGTGGGAGGTTACAATAAAAAATAAAATATTTAGGGAAGATCTCACTGAAAAGTAGACATGTGATCAAAGGTTCAAAAGAGCTGAAAGATGAAGTCAAGAGCAAGCAGAGAACAGCAAACACAGAGACATTTGAATCAAAGAGTCCATACATTTAAGGTAACTAGGACCTAGGTTACTGTCATTCAGTAGTTTTCAGTTCCACTCAGTTACCTGACATTTTCACTATTTCCCTTTGCTTTACAGCTAAATAGAATTTCTCTGTGTGTATTATGATATTTTCATTATCCACTCATCCACTGAAGGACATCTGGATTGTTTCCATTTCTTAGCTCTTATGAATAGAACATGAATGAAACACTGGATAAGCACCTATGCAAGAGGACACTGATTCTGCCTGGCATATGCCAACATGTGGAGAGCTAGCTCTTACAGCAGATCTATTTTTAGCTTTGTAAGAATTCTCCACAATAATTTCCATTGTGGCCACACTGGTTTGTAAAGCCACCAACAGCAAATCAGGATTCCTCTTTGCTGAAATTTCATCAGTATTTGTTGTCACTGGATTTTAGTCATTCCGACTGAGGTAAAAGGAAATTCTCAAAATAGCTTATTTTATATTTCCTGATTGCTAAGGATGTTGATCCTAGCTCTGAATCTTTAGACTTGAGTAAATGGCCTGAAGCAATCACAGAAGCCAGAAAAGTAGAAAAGGATGATGAAAGAATAGGAAGGGGAGGGAGGGAGGTACTAAGTGCACGTGTGCGTGCATCCTCTACACGTGATGGGAGGAAGGACTGCAAGAGAGTGACAGGGAAGAAGGAAATAACACTACTAATGTTAGGAAACATCATATGGAAACATTATTTTATGAGCTAACTTAAGAGCACACATGCAAATAGTTTACATGGAGTTAGGCCACACAGGGCGACAATGCTCCCCAAGAACCATAGACTTTCTAACAAAAACTCCAGTGTCAGGCATGGGAAAGCTCCCTTTGACGTGTTAGTCAGAGGATTCCAATAAACTCCAAGCAATAGAGTTTATTTGCCTGCCTGCAAACCTGAAGGAAAGACCCTACTCCAAAGGACAGCACACGCTTCAGACTCGGCATGTGGAGTAATCAAGCGGAGCTAGGATGAAAGCCTCCTTGAGGACTAATCCTCACAGTATCCAAAGGCACTATGCAAGCTGCTAAGGAAGAAGAGCAATCAGCAGTCCTAAAGTAGTCCATACTTGTATAACCTATAAATTACAATGACAGGACTGGCAGGATATCCCCAATAATTACAACAGTGTCAGACTATTATCTTGGAGGCTACAAACAACTGCCTGATTGGATCTAAAGCCATTCCACAGGAGGGATTCCATGTCCAGTACTATAAACCTAACCAGATACCTGCAGCTAACTATCTTAGACAAGAACCCTCTAATGCCATTTCCTTAAGATGTAATTCTTAAATGCATTCTAAATACTTATCTTTTTACTAATGGGTAAGTACAGCTTTATACTCACAGATAAGTGCAAAAAGAACATTCTTTTTGTAAATGACAACAGACCTTTACAGAAGTCTACAGCTGGTTAAAATGCAGAGAACTAGGTGCCAAGCTCCAACAGGTACATCTGTAATACAACCCTTATACGTAAGGCTCAGGGATATAGGGAAGAGGGTGTGGAAAGGGCGTAAGAGTCACACACCTGCTGTCAGATAGTGTCTTCTGGACATGTCAGGGATTCTGCACTCGTGAAACCACAACAATATGGTTGCTGACACAAGGCCTGAATAACAACAACACTAAACAACTCATCAATGTGGATAGGAACATACACAAGACCTTATTAGCTCAGGCGAAAAGCTAAAGGCAATCAGTGGCTGCAGAGAAAAGGAGAATCAGTCTTCTCCAGAGGTGAGTCACCTGACAGGCTATCCAGTCGCAAGTGCTTAATCCTGAATACATGGACATAATAAAAGCAACACTAAATGGGCTAAAGAGGTAAGGTAGGTAGGTGTGTGTGTGTGTGTGTGTGTGTGTGTGTGTAAACCAAAGAAAAGTAACTGCAGAAACAGAAGTCATAAACTTGAGAAAAAGTGGATAAGGGGATATGGGAAGAATTGGAGGGAGAAAGCAGGAATGGAAATTACATAAATATATTACTTATGTGTGAAATTCTGAAAAATTTAAAGTTCACAAGTAGAAAAGTATGGGTAGAGCAAAACAAAACATAAAGACAAGATAGATAGCTGTAACTACATGGTAAAAACTATTTTAACAAAAATCAAGATATAAATGAAAAAAGGCCTTTGAATTTCAAAGCTCATTACAAGGCTTAATATACAAAGAATTTTTATAAACTATTAAGTAAAAGATAAGTTAAAGACATACATTAACAGTGCTAAAATTAACTTATCAGTTAAATCCTATTTATTTTTAATTTCCCCTAGCACATAATCTAAACTATTAAATACAAACTCCAGTCATAGACCAGACTGTTGTTTGGAGACTTTGAATAGTGGAAGCCAAAATAGTATGTGTCCTTAGAACAAAAATCATTGTACCGTCATATATCCAGTAGGCCTTTCTGTTTGCTGACTGGTAAAGTACAAAACTCAGAGGAAATGTTACGTAGATTTAATGTCCACTGCTCTCTTGTAAAGCCCTTGGAGCAGCCTTCTCTATTATTCCTTTCATCTAGGATTCTGTGATCTACATTTAAGAAAAATCAAGCTTATCTCTTACTACAGGTAAACAGTACTTCTTTCTGTCTTCCTTTCTTTCAAGGCACTGAGGGAAGGTCAAGACAGGGTTTCTCTGTGGTAGCCCTAACTATCTTGGAACTCACTCTGTATGTAGATCAGGCTGGCCTCAAACTCAGACATCTACTTGTCTCTGTCTCTTGAGTACTGGGACTAAAGCCATGCATTGCCATGCCTGGCTTAGATAATCAGTGCTTATAGCAAATATCTGGGGAAGAAAAGTGTTTGATTTCACAATACTTCTGTATTTGGGAATTTTTGCATAGACAACCAATTGAGTTGTCTAAGAATTCAAAATATTCAAAAATCTAGAATTTTTTGGGTTGCCAACACTACAGGTTTTGGATTTCTAGATTAGGAATGTTCCAGCTAAAATGGTAAGAAAGAGCTGGTTACTGATGTAAAATTTTTGTTTCCCTCGCCCCAAAATTGCAAATTAGTCCTCCATAGCTTAACAACTCCCCAGTTATTAGACTGTCAGGTCTCAAAGCCTCTTTAACTAAGACTTGGTTTATAAATAACAAAGAGACTGAGAAGTGACGTTTTGGGGGGAAAACAAGAGTAGAAAATAGCCATCTATTACTTAATGATAAACAAATGGACAGAATAACTAGGATAGTAAAGGAATGGTAAGGAAATAACTATAATCTGAAGATAAGTGTGTAAAAAGCTTGATTTTAAAAAATAATACCAGCAGACTGACTCTCAGTTCCCTGCGAAGTCTAGAACAGATGCTTACAGGAAAGGTGAGTGAATGCTGGTAGGCTGCCAAGACCATGAGCACACTAAGCTGGACAATCTGGGCACTTCTGAAGGACAAACAGGGAGATGCTTTAAGGGATTGTTTAGGATAAGATTCAGAAACACAGGCTAAGCTGAGTAAGTTCATCTGTCACTGGGGAGAGTGGTCTCAAACACTTAACTACCTGCCTTTGTCTTCGGAACATGTTCATGTGTCTCAGACAAAAATCAAACACATATATATGATCAAATGCATTAAGCACACTATATCAGACATTTAAAATGATTTATTTTGGGGTGCACATGGTGTGGAGTCAGTTCTCTCCTTCCACTGCTTGTGTCCTACAACAGGCATGCCACTTCCTGAGTCATCTCACCGGCCTATGGCATTTAAAAATTATTTAAAAATACATTTTAATTTAAAAGTTTCACATTGGGCTGGAGAGATGGCTCAGTGGTTAGGAGCATTGCCTGCTCTTCCAAAGGTCCTGAGTTCAATTCCCAGCAACCACATGGTGGCTCACAACCATCTGTAGTGAGGTCTGGTGCCCTCTTCTGGCCTGCAGACATGCACACAGACAGAACATTGTATACATAATAAATAAATAAATAAATAAATAAATAAATAAATAAATAAATAAATAAATATTTAAAAGTTTCACATTGAGCATATGCCTTCTCATACCCTCATCTTTTCCTTCTTGCCTTCACTTCCTGTTAACTCCCTTTGTTCTCCAGGTTCACTTCTACTACTATGTCATATGATACTCTATTTTTACAGAGGTATTTTAAACCTAGGAATCACAAATGAGACAAACCATGGCATTTGTCTTTCTGGAGTGGCTTACCTCACTTAATATGATTACCACTAGTTGCATTCAATTTCCTGCAAGAAACATAACTGTTTTTTTTAAGGCTGAAAAACTTTCATTATATATACAATGCCACATTTTCTTTATCCATTCCTTTGATGTTGGACACCTAATTCTGCTAAGGCGAAAAGTGCTTCCATAGCCAGTGATGTGATAGTATCCATGACTTGGAGTCTGCTGATAAAAAGCTAAGGAAGGTAGAAATGGGTCACATGGTGGGATCTATTCAGATTATGAAAAAACTCCATGCTGATGTTCATAGTGCCTAGGCTAGTTTATATTTCTAGCAACAATATAGATAGATGGTTTCACTTTTGTCCACATCATGGTCAGCATTTGTTGTTTTCTTAATTACTGTTATTCTGACTTGAATAGGATGAAATCTCAATGTACTTTCAATTTCTCTTTCTCTGATGGGTAGTAACGTTAAACATTTTTTCATATTATTTTCCTTCCTCTGTGTGTGTGGGGGGGGAGGGGCAAGCCATGCTGTGTGGATTGTTCACTGAATGCTTTTCTTCCTGTTTTTCCAAACCTAAGCCATATCAGTGTTCTTAGCTGCTCAATGTGTGAGATAATAAAGAGACTATTTTAAGACGCTCAGTTTATGATAATCTGTGGAGGTCAGAGGACACACTGTCAGCTCTTTGCTTCCACCTTTACATGTGTTCTGGGGTCCAAACTCAGGCCACCAAACTTAAGTATCCTTTACCTGTTGAGTTATCCCACTGGCCCTCAAATATTCACTGCCCATTTCAATGCCATGTTTGGACAACTGTTTATTGTTCTATTTATTGACTGGGTTGTTTAGTGTCCTCTGTCCTCTGCGTAGTCTAGCTAACAATCGTGACAGATGTGAAGCTGGCATATTTTGTCTCCCATAGGTTGTCTCTTCACTAGACTGACGTTTCCTTTTCCATATAGAAATTTTTACATTTCATGAAGTATAGTTAGAATTTGAATTTTTGGTTTGGATTAAATTCAAAACTCATCCATATTCTCAATTATCATTCACTCTTAGAAAAACCAACAAATTATATTGAGCCTCACAACAAGAAAAAAAGTGAAAAAAAATTCACAGACCACTGGCTTTTATTAAGCTTATACTCTAGCGGGAGAGCTAGAGAATAACCATTAAAATGTCTGTAAGTAATGGCTTGAAATGGAAATGAGAATGAAATCAAAGAAAATGCTGGACGAAAAGGAAGGCCTTTTCTAGACAGGTTTCTGAGACCTTTCTGAACAGGGAACATTTAAGATGAGACAGCCAGTATAGAGAAACAGGATTACTTGTCTTTTTGATGGCTTCTGTCTTCTTAAGTGACTGGGATGGGGAGCAGCGCGCAGTGTAATGTGTTTAGTTAATGAAGAATATGAATACATATCTGACCCAGGTCAAAGAAATCTTGGTGTGTAGACAATATAGCTAAAAGATGACTTTAGGTCAGGTATGCTATGCACACCTTAGATCTCAGCACTCAGGAGGCAGAGGCAGGTGAACTCTGATTTGAACAAGACCAGCCAGTATATATAGTAAGCTTCATGGACAGCTGGGTCTACCTAGTGAAACCCTGTCTTAACTTAAAAACCAAAACACTAATTTAGTGCTGAGAATATGCCAAGGAAAGGAAAACAATCTACTCAGGATTCTCTAAATTGTGACTACAGACTGAGCCAAAGCAGATGAAAACATTAGGTAGCTTTTTAAAAAGTAAACAATAAAAATTTATCATTTTTTTCTGGCATTCTAATGTTAACAATTTCAGAAATATAGGCATGTGTTTGAGGAAAGGAAACAAAACTTGTTCCATAAATGAGTTACCTAAGCACATTCAAGAGCATTAGAACTTTTCCATGGATAAGGGTACTATTTGGTAATTTAGGTCGTTAAAATTGGTATTCATTAATATTTGTCTATGCAGACTGACTAGCAAATGCTGCACAAACCATCAGAGAAACCAATTTTCACATAATTTTATATGGTTGAATTAACATGATTCTTTTATAACTTTGGTTGACTTACCAGCATTTATGGAAGAGGTGACATGTGTTACTGATTTAAATGATATAGAATCTTTGATTAGTAAGAATCCTTCAGAAACAACTATAAATAAGAGTTGACTAATAATAATGCCAGGTATGGCGGCAAATGCTTTCAATCTCAGCACTCGGGAGTGAGTTCCAGGTCTACCTGGTAATCTATATAGCAACTTCCTGGCCTACAAAGGCTACATAGTAAGACCCTGTCTGGGAGGGGCATGGTCCTGCCTCAACTGAAATGTGTGGCTTTGTTGACTCCCCATGGATAGCCTTACCCTTACTGAGTAGTGGATGGGGGTGGGTTGCGGGGAGGTAGTAGAGAGCAGGCAGAGGGAAGGAGGGGGAAGTCTGCTTGGTATGTAAAATGAATAAAAAATAATAATAACAAAAAAGGTTTCATGGATGTAGCCTCTCTGACATTTCTAAGAGATAAAAATTTCATGTTCCCCTGGCTCTTACAATCATTTGCAACCTCTTTTTTTAAAGATCCTTGAACCTTAAGTGCAGGAATTATGTAGTAGACCAGAACAGCTTAGAACTGAGAACCAAACAACTTTTTTTTTTTTTTGTATTTTGATTAGTCATGATTACACCAGCAGGCATACTAACATGGAAGGGGGAAAGTTCATAAGGCATCAACCATAGACAAAGAACTACAAGTAACTGGGGAATGTTGAGCAGCCCTCAACTGGTTATATAATATCAATGGTCAGCCCTGAGATCATATTCACATAGAGAACATAGGGAACACGAGCAAGCTGTATGTAGGTATTCAGTATATGTGTGTGTGCACATGTAACAATAATTAAAGAAAAAGAGATCCTGAATTAGAGAAAGAACAGTGGAAGGTGGAAAGGAGGGAGAAGATCATGTAAATATAATTTCAAGAATAAAAAAAATCATTAAAGATAAATTTAACAGCAAAAACAACAAAAAGATTAACAATGACAGAGAAGTTATGAAAAGAATTTATACCTTTTAAACTTCAAACAAGAAGGAAAGCAAAGAACATGATGGATTATATGTGTTTCAAGTATTTAATTTTAAATATTTTTTAGAATTTGTTTCAGTTGGTGATTCATGTTTTTGAAATAAACACTGGGTCAAGAAACTGACAGAAATATTTTATGACTTTATATATCCTAAAATATAGGAAAATGAGCCACTGGAGGTGAGTACTTACATACAACTATACATAAGTACACTAGAAGTAGTCAGAGAATCAGAAAAAGATTTAGCCACAGATCACAAAGGTGCCAAGACTTGGTGTTACACTCAGACTTCATGTATCTTGAAAAGGTGAAGATGCTTTCAATTCTGTATATCTAAATCATTCAAAGCACATAGTACTTAAGAGAAAGTACACAGAACAATTTAGTTGCATGATAAAAAAGGATTTGATACAAAATATAAATTTACAGTGATATGCCTTCATACTAGCATTTCAATAGTATTACTTCTGTACTTCTCCTTTCTAGCTAATCTCATATAGACTGCCCACTGACAACTAGAAATTAAATGCACACTCCCTGGATAATATTAATTAGATCAATATGGAGGAAAGATGGGCTTTCCTACCACAAATGCTTTTAGTCCAATGCAATCATGTACCATCAGGCAGTTGTAACTGCAGGACTAGGAAGTGGTGTGGGAAATACTGAAACTGGAATTAGGAACGACTTATAAACTGGTAATTTTAAATTACTTCAAAGGCTATTTTAAAAGATAATAAATTTTTATAGGATAAAGAATGTACTACACATGGGTTAACCATCATCTGCATAGAGACTGGCTTACTCTAATAACAGCACAAGGCCATCACCTTTCACCCATTGCCCCTGTCCCTTCCTTTCAGTACTATTAGGAAAATACTCACAAGTGCACTCCTGGGCAATGCTGAGCAGTAATTATGACTTGCTGACAAAGAGATATGAACAATTACGGAGCCCATTTTGAAACCCTACACTAATAAAGTCATTAGATGCTGCCCTTGCCATGATCCTTCTAAAAGCTTCTGAAGTTACAAGAACACACGGCATTGTTTGCAGGGACAATTGCTGCTGGCAGAACGCAAACCTTGAGTTAAACCATGCTGCAAATTGATCTTGACATTCTGTTAAGACCGCCACTAAAAATCAAAAGCAGAGGAGAAAAGGAGAAAATGAGTGGGCAGGATGTAATCATGGAACAGGAGGGGTTCCTCCTCACCTTCTCTCCTCCCTCTTCACAAAACAAACCAGGGAGAAAATGACAAACTCTCCTGGTGTTTTGGAACCTTTATTTTAAAGCATTAATTAAGCCCCTGACCTGGGATGTTTAGGATGGCAATACACTTCCTTGAAAGGTACTGGAAGGAAAATGTTGCACAAAGGCCATAAAGCTGTTTAGGAAAAATTATTTGGAAGTCCGGCATGCCGTCTCTCTGGAAGTCTTAGTACCCAGAGCACAACACATTCATCTGTTTTATCAGACAACTCTGCAGAATCCTTATTTGCTCCTAGGGTACCAGCTGGAAATTAACACTCCTCTTGTCTTTCACGCAGTCCTTGCACCTGGGCCATATTTGTTGGATTAAATGTTAGTATAGAGTTAGAGTAACATCGTCAGTTAGGCTTCAGCCAGGCATGAACCACTGAGGAGTTTGGAATTAAGGATAAGCCACTGTGAATATGACTAATTACTGAGATGGAAAATACAGATGAAGACAACCCACCGATGGTGAGTGCTCTAAGTCAATTAACTCTTGCCAAGATTAAGTAATGTGGAAAACTATCACCTAAGTATTAAGGCTAACAAGTACCTGTCATCCTAACAGCAGAAGTTTTGCATGAACTTGAAATAACAAACCCAAGGGCAGAAGTTCAAAAGCTAATATCCCCAGGCAATGGAATCATGTCCGTGAACACTTGTATTAACTGTGCATATAAAATTTAATACAATGCTGTGTGTGTTACATGCAATCTGTATATCGTGGGCACTCTCAGACATTCCTAGGTAACTTTCTGTAGTTACTTTCAACACTCTTTAGAAAATACTGTACAATGCCTGATTTACCCCTTTGTGCAAAAACATTAGAAAAACTCACACAACCAATTTTCCAATATTCATAGCTGTCAGACTATTTAATTGGTACTACACTAGTTAAGCTCAGTGTTTAACTTTAGTTTTGCTAGAATGAGATTTTGTATACCACCATCTACACTTGCATTTTGAGTACTGATAAAAACAAGAGATACCCATTAACAGACACAGATTCCTGGTTAATACTGTGTTTGCGTATGCCACAGTTGTGATGTGATCTTCCTTACTGAGGCAACTTCAGTCTAGAACATACTCAAAGTAGATATCCTTCATGTTACTGTCCCATGTACCAAATAAGTATTCAAGCAGATTTAACAGAAGCAAGGAAAACTAATAATTACTGTGCTTGTGCTTTATAAAGCATTATTTATGGTAATTGGATAGTGCTCAAATGAAATGTACTTGGCCCCAGTACATATTATTGATACATATCAATATCAATATCTATATATCAATATCTATATATCTATCTATCTATCTATCTATCTATCTATCTATCTATCTATCTATCTATCTATCTATCTATCTATATCACCGTATGGACAGTCCAATACTCTCGTCCCATAGAGTTTTACTTTCATTAGTGCTACCACCACTGCAGGAGGTTCAGTACAATCTCAGGCCCATTTTGAATGACCAATTGCTTCTGGGATATTAGAGATTTGGTAAAAGATGAGGAAAAATTCTGGAACCACTAGATGAATTCATCTAGGTTGGGAATCAAGCCTTTCTCCAGATGGCCCAGAGACACGTGGGGCATATGAGCATAGTGTATGACATTCTGGGGCCAGTAGAAAACAGTGCTAAGTTAGGGCATTTTTGTTGTTCTTATTGTTCATTTTGTAAGGGAAAGGAAGACTTTAACTTTAGTCTCATGATTCCTATTAATGGCTTCAGAGGAAGATGACACAATTAGAGACACAGCAGTATTTCTAATTTTCTTGCCATTATTCATTTTTAACAAGCTTACGAGAGATTATTTACTTATTAGCAATATAGTACTTACTTTTTAAAAGGGCATTGTGCAAAGCAATGAGATTATAGACACAGCACCCCAGAGGGATGACAACCTATCAAGGAAACACCATGCAATGGAATAAACACTAGTAATGTTAGAAAGCCTAGGGATATTATGGGAACGTATAGAAAGAGCATTCACACAGACTGAGGATATAGGAATGGAGGGGGGAGATGCAAGACTTCATGATGGGAACATCTGTTTCAGACTTGAAGTAATCATTTGTCTACACCCAAGCGTTTATTAAGAATAATTTACTAATTATAATTTAATTTACTAAGAATACATTAAACTAAAAAGTTTTTTATTGTATTAGCTGACTCCATGATATTTTTCAGTTGTTACACATCTCAAGAGACAACCTCTGCTCTACTAAGTATATGCTAATATTGGATCAAGTCACTAATAAAAAGGTCTTTGGATCGGTGTATCCCAGATGGGTGAAGTTAATTCTCAGCCTAATTCATACCATACAGGTTTACGTGAGCACGCTGGTAACGCCATCTCTACGTCTACAATTATCTCAGCACTGACTCCATCACAACACTTAGTTTTGACAGTAGTACACTTTTGTACATTTGCAAGCCATTAAAGCTGGGATTGCTACTAATATGCATATCTTTAATAGAATGAGTAAAATTGGGAATTTTACTTTATCTTTCAGTGTACATCTCTTTCAAGTCCTTCTGGGACCTACTGAGGTACAGCAACTCACAATGAGTTTCACTTTTAAATGCTGTGCACACTTTAAGTTACAATTTATGTATTTTTCTATTTTATTAACTATTTTGAGGCATGGTATGGTATGCTGTTTAATATTTCATCTTCAATTTTTCAGCATCAATTCTGGTTCATACTAAACACTCAGCAGGTATTTACTCAGTGACTAGACATGGAGGAATACACCTTGTTTTCCCGGTTCAGCAGTTAAGTGCTCTTACAGAGGACCCAAGTTTCACTCCCACCACTCGAATGGGCTCACAGCCATCCCTAACTCCACTTCCAGATGACCCTACACTATCTTCTGACTTCCATGGCCACCAGTCATACTGTTGGTACAAACATGTAAGCAAAATATCCAAGCACATAAATTTAATAAAAAAAGTTTTAGATCTATCTGGAACTTATTTATAGAGCTTACTTAATTAGTCTGGTCCTTTTTAATTCTTTCACTTACAGGTATATCTTATATTTCTATCAGGAATACTGGTCAAATGGAAAGTGAAGAAATAATACCTTCTAGCACTTCTGAAGACTACCAAGGGCTTTTTTGTTTATTTCTGTAAGAAAGAATGGTTCTAAAAATCTAACTAGACTATAACAACACTACGGACTTTTCTAACTAAGAAAGCATATTTAAATAAGAGCCCTTGAAATTTTTTTTTTTTTCCGAGACAGGGTTTCTCTGTGTCTTTGGAGCCTGTCCTGGAACTAGCTCTGTAGACCAGGCTGGTCTCGAACTCACAGAGGCACCTGTCTCTGCCTCCCAAGTGCTGGGATTAAAGGTGTGCACCACCATCGCCCGGCAAGAGCCCTTGAAATTATAACCAACATTTTTAGATGAAATTAGATACAGGTATTTATTTGCTAAATACTTACTGAATTTCTCTCAAAAATTTAAAAAGTGCTTTGCTTAATAAAACAAGCTTTCCTAGGAGATCACCTTCAATACGGGAGAAGACAGATAATAATCAATAACACTAAAGTTTGGTGTCTCCATTTAGATTTGGAATGTCCCATGGTCAATATAGACTTTATCTCAATTACAATTTTATACAACTTATTACAATTTTATATTGACATAAATTGCTCTACCTACATATTAAACTTAGGCAGTTATTTGAGTCACTTTAAAATTGAAAATCCAAATCAACACAAAACGTTTTAGAAAATGTTTAATAATTCATTTCTTGGCTAGATGAGGTGCTGTATACTTATAATCCCAGTACCCAAAAGGCAAATGATAGAAAAATCAGAAAATTTAATTTATATTAGTATGTGGTGCTCATATCTGTTAAACAAAAACAAAGTATTCAGTTAGCTTGTCTTCTATATAATCTAAGGTTCATAGTAAATTGTGACTAGAGGACTGACCTTCTAAGGAACTCAATTATACTATTTAAGTAAGAAAATATTTAATCAACAAGTTCATTCTCATCCTGGATATCAATATCAAGAGGTGTAACATCAATTTTAGTCCCAGAAGTCGCTGCAGGATTTGTCTAAATAGGACAGCTAGACACGAGACCAGAAAAAACTACTATGACTCTACTAGCAAATATTCTCTATCTATTATGAAGAGATCACAGTTTAGGACTGGATTCAGTTGGTAACATCCTTGGCAAGTGTGTCTGAAGTTCTGGGTTCAACCCCCAGCACGACACACTGAGTTTGGGGTCAGCCTCCTTTAAGTAAGGTAGAAGTCAAATAAGCAGGAAGATAGGAAGGAAGGAAGGAAGGAGGGAGGGAAGGAAGGAGAAAGGAAGGAAGACTGACAGATGCATAGGCAAATATAAATCTCAAAAGGAAACATATAGCAGGAATCTCACTTCATGGGGAAATCCTTTGTCTTTGCGTATGTTAATGTCTCAATTCAGATCTCTAGTAATACACAAATGATGACCTTTTAAAATGTAGCCCAGTGGTCAATAAATAATAGTACAAGCAGTATTTAACTGAACTGAGAATGCAAGATAGGCAATTTGACAGTCAAAGTTAAAAGAATCAAATGACTGATGCAATCATTTTTCCTTTGGATAAATGTGATATAAAATATCCAAGAAGGAAATTCAATTAAACTATTTTCTTTCAATGAATCTATGATAGGTAATAAGAAATCTGTGGAAATAAATCAACCTAATTACCTTACAGTTTTATAGATCAAAAGAAATCCAATTTTGCTGTTTGTGAGATATGCTATTTTAATGAACTTTAATCTAGTATTTATAAAATATGTATTTTCCTATTTGCTTCAGCAGTAATGATGGGGCTGTTCATCAACTGTAGCTACAACAGTCTACTCAGTACTGCATATAGAGGAACGGAACACCTACATTTAACATTCATTTTAATATGTAATATGAATAGAAATAGCTTTTTGAGAAAATACAATAATTATTTTAAATTCCACAAATTATCCATTCTTTTTCATTGCAATTTCCCACTTGTAGTTTCTATCAATGTTTATTAAGCTGATTTCCAGATGTTTCTACGTTCAGTCTTTAGTATCATTTCTTTCTTTTATCACAATTAATAACAGACACCATATTTTTTAAAATGTGGATTGAAACTGCCTATCATACTTCATAGTCACTTCTGCAATTCACTGTGAAATAGTTAAACAAAGCCTTTATTTATTTTTTTTAAGTGTCATGAGGAGTTAATAGGACACAGCTGTACTGGCTCTTTCTAATAAGCAGCTTCTGTCGCTTTGGTCACCACAGGTGTCTCTGTAACCTGCAAACTCTTATTACTAGTGTATCAAAGTTGTGCTACTTAACAGGCTTCTTTAGTAAAACATAACAAAGCAATTACATGGCTGTTGATTGCTAGTCATAAAAAAAACCCTCAAACACTGTTTTTCAAAAGAAACTACACCGCAATTTTTTGTCATTGTAAAATAAAAGGAACTAAAGAATTAAATGGAGGATAGAACAAAATGACAGCAGGTAGCCAGCTGAACTTAGCCACTACAGATGGTTCAGAAATAGTGTTTCCTTCTCCACCAAGCTGTGGATAAAAGAAAAGGAGGAGATTCCTTACTGCCAGTGAATGGCAAAAGATTTAGCCAAGTCTTCAATCTATGTATTTTGCCTCATGAAAGACCTTAGATGCTGCATTCTTTATCTGTTTTTGGCACTGCTTTTCATCACCTTTAACTGAGTGTGAATAATAATCTGATTTAATTTAAACAAATACAGGTGCTAAAGGTTCTTTATTTATGTATAACAGGGAACATTTCCAAGGCAGAGCCAAGTCATCCTAGGAAATTTCCTAACCATTTGCTTAAAGAAATGAAGTATTAGGTGAAGAAATTGCTCCACCACTCATATGCCTCATGATTACGGGAAGAATCTTCTTTCTTTTCAGATTCAGATTACATAAAATTAAGTCTGAATAATGACCAAACCTTTAGCCAGCCATAAAATAATAAAAAGACAAATCAAATTATTACTAATTGTTCTACAATTGCTTGTTAAGTAACCATGATAGGTTTGCGTTCAAGTGAATTTATTTAATCTTCCTCTCTGTTTAAAAGTCTGCAATTTTGACTGTGTTAAACACACCCAAAGTAGCATGATGGAATGTTCTGGCCAAATGTGTAATTAAACATGATGAAAATGTATTTCAGAAAGGATACTGCAAGAGGCAGATAATGAATGATAAGTAATGAAGAATTACTTATCACAGATATCATGATCAGCAAACTCTGTTTTACGCTGACAGCTAGGAAAGGCTTTTTTCCTCCTATGGAGAATATAGATGTCCTGCTGGCTATGTGCAAAAGAATGTGTGCAATAAAGCGATTAGATCAATTAGTACATGCTAGAGTAAAGCTATTACCAACTTCACTGAAGTAGTCCAGAATGTCCTGCCTTCTTCACTGATGTTATTTAAAAAAAAAATCTTATCACTAAGATAACTATTAGATTTGCTTTGCTTTTTATGAACATAATAAAAACAGATTTTCTTTAGATAATCAACAACTTACAGAAATGTACTCTGCCTTATTGTAGATAGAAGACAAAAATAAATTTTTGTGAGTTTTATTTTTTTGTTTTTATTCATTTTTTTTTTAGTTGTTCGAGACAGGGCAAAATCCTTTTTTAAAATTTTCCTGTTAATTTTTAATTTAGAAGGGTTTTATAAGTGAAAGTATATTTTCACATTTGTAATAATTACATGTTTTAGCTATAATGCAATTTATCTAACAAAATAAATTAAAGAGAATTTAATGCCAAGGCTATAAAACATTCACAATGAAAATAAGTCAAATGCATAGAGGACTTAATATTTTTGTTTTTTAAATAAAAGCTCAACTTATAGCTTGTGAAAAATATTATTACCTTGCTCTGTTGGCGTCCTTTGTCAGATCCCAAGCCCAGGTTATGAAATTTTGACTCAGATAAGAAACAATGGATTCAGCACAGAGCATTTGTGAGCAGAACACGTTGGTTAGTACACTTTCGTCATGGTGGAGGTAGATAGCAAGAAGCTTTCTCTGAAAAAGAGGACAAAATATCAATCAGTTAAACTATTCACTAAAATAAGATTTCCTGAATTCAAGAGAGGCTTAATCAATGCATATGAACAGTAAAGTCAAAACTAAATGCTATCCCCTGAAAGAGCACCTTATCGTCAGAGTTTTCAGAACAACCACAAGCATTAATCCATTTTTTTCTTATACTCTAAAGAGATTAGAATGATTGTATATAGTTTCAGAGACCACAATCTTGGGTTTATATTAACATGTGCAAGCCTAATTTGACCAGAAATTGCCACAGAACTGTACTTTTAAAAAAATGGACTTAACATTCTTCACATTTAGTGTATGTACACTGTATTAACTCTAAACTATTCAGTAAGATAGCAAAATCTCTGAAAAGTGTTTTACTTGGAAAAAGTCTAAACTGGATTTTTACTTTAGTTAAACTGATAATATGAAACTTATTACACGTGCCTCCAGTAAAGTCCTTATTTAAGAGCGTAACATTTAATTGTCACTTGAGAAGAAATGAACCCGCTCTCTTAAAAGGGTTTTCTATGGCAGCTAGACAGTCAATAACATACCTGAAACTAAAAAGTAAAATTCGACAAGACAATTTATAGCATGCTAACATTAACTAATAACAGCAACCAAAGGACCTGAGCGTTTGTTCAGTAACTTCTTAGTACTACCTTATAGAGCAGCTAAGCTCAAGAACTACCACAACTATCAAGGAAAGGAAAGATAACATTTATGACAGGGAATACATATAATAAGGAAGACATTCATAAGGAAATAAACTTTTGGGTGAAATTCTGCCAAAGAAAGATTTCAAAGATGCTTGGGACTCTTTCTTTTCCTATTAAATAAGGATGTAATGACAGTAAGTGAGAACGTGCTGTTTGGAATTCTCTACAAAAGGAAGCCTCTAAATGTAAGGCTTAGGCTGGAGAAAGGCCAACAAAGGCTGATGCTTGGAACAAAACTGATTAAAAGCCCAGATTATAAAAGTAATAGAAAAGTAATCATGAAAATCAAAGCAAAATTTTGTACCAGGTGAAAATAACTAGAGTAGATAAATAGATTAAGATTCCAAAATCATCTATTGTGTGAAGAATATACACTCTTACCTTTGCAACTGTTATTTATACAAATCTCTGGAGTGTATCTGTAAAGTGGGTATTCATATCCTCATTTGCATATGAGGGAAATCAAGTTTAGAAATGACTTATCTGAACTTCCAGCTAGTTAATAAGAAATTCAGCTAGGATGGGAACCTAGACTGTCTTAAGTCTAGTGCTCTTTCTACTACTAGAGTAGTAGCAGGAAGTTGGGCACACTCTGTAATCAAGAGCCATGTGGGGGTACTCATTCATTAATACAGAGAAGGCTGAATGCAAGTGAGGTGAGCAGAGTCTGAGACAGCATGCAACTGGAATGAGGACAGGACTCCTGGCTATGAATGGCTTGGCTGGTCCCATCATGATTCTAGGTGTTAATTAGTTGATTCTTTCATTCAATGAGCATTTGTTGAAATTCCCATTATGTCAAACCAAGAAGGAAAAAAATAGACAATAAATGATCAACAGGAAAGATTAAGGGATTCTTCACCTTTGTAAAGGACTACAGGTAACAGTCCCAGGGCTTCTAGGAAGTTTGTAATCAGACACATTGTTGGAGAGATACTTATCAGGCAAATTCCACTCATCCTTAAAGGCTCAAGGCAAATGTTTCTATGAAACCCTCCTTAATTCCCTCAGTCTTAAAAGCTTCCTTTTCTGGCTGGCGTCTAGCTCTTCCCATTAGTATTTATTATAAATGTTTACAAGTTTCCCCTATAGACAAAGTCTCTCAAGGGCCAGGACTGGGTCTCTCAGTCTTTTTTGCATCCTTAGACTAGCATAGGTCCCAGCCTGTTAGATGAAATGAACTCAATAGTGATCTTGACAACAGCCCTCTGGCAAAAAAGACACCAAATGTCAGAGATAAATGCTAAATCTGTTTTTTATTAAGTGAATCAAGAATGCTTGGCTTTAGAGATAGGTGAACCTGGCTGCATTAACAAATTTAGGGCTACTCTTCTTAGCTTTCTAGTTGAATAGACAGAGGGATGTCAACCTCTAATTTGTCTTGATTATATCTCAGCAGCTACATTTAATGAGAGTGGGGACAAGAGAGCTGTCCACTTTTAAAATCAGCAAATTTTTAATCAAACAATAAAAATAGCTAAATCTTTAAAATGCTTATTTCTCTCAAGAATACTATAAGGGAACATTTGGACTTTGGGAAAGAGATTAGTGATTTGCACCGCTATCTCACTGATTTAATTTAAATGCTCTCCCAAATCAAATACATACGTGCCCAAGAGGTTACTAAGACACCCAACATGCAGAGTTCCCTATAAGTGCAGCTGATAGTGTTGACTAAAACTAAAGTTGGAAATCCAGGGCACAAATGCACAATATCAAGCAATAAAAAAAGCATCTCTTTGGCAATATTTAATTTTAAAAAGAAGAAAGAGGCAGGCAGAGACCAGGCACTGTCTGTTTTGGGGGATCAGGCATTCTGCATTTCAAAGCACGGGTCCCTGCAATATCCAGGTTACTGTGCTAGAATCTCGGCTATTATATCGCAGTTGTGAGAGGGAGGGCAAAGATGTGTTTACTCAGTGATTAGGCCCTTAGAATAAGCCTCCAGCTCCTAGAGAGACAGCTCACCACTTATTCATTTGGACCAATTCACAAAGCCTAGGAAGATTAAACATCCATGCTGAGAAGACAAGCGAATGCAGACGGTGAAAAAGAAATAAAAATTCTTTAAAAACTCTGAGATGACTTCATTATTTTTCCACAAGGAAACTTTAGGAAAGTGTTTAGTTAGAGAAAACCCACATTGACCTCTCTCTAAACCCTTAATCTTTCCTTTGTGGTGGCGCTGCTTTGTGGAAAGCCACTGGCTCGCTGTGCTCCTCTTTTCACTGGAAGCTGGGAGAAAAAAAAGGCTCTGTAGAAACAGTTTTCGTTCGAGAGACACAAACCCCTGACACTGTTAAACACAAGATGCCAGGAAAACACACTTTAAAATTCCCACTTTAAGTGGAATGTGAGAACGATGATTAAAAGAGTAGCTACAGGGAATCGTCAGGCCAGGGCACTCCCAGAGCAGCCTTAAAAGAGGAAGCTGAACAATCACAGCCTTGCTCCTCTTACATGGTAAAATTTCAATGCAAACTTTTTATTTCCTGCTACAATGACAATAAGTAAGAAGAACCTACTTTTAATGTGGGACATAAAAATCAGATCAAATTATAGGCCAAGATAAACTACAGGCTCAGACTTCTGATTCCCCTGCTGAGCTTAATTGAGCACAGGTCCAGACAGAGAGAACTGAGTTTAGCAAATCAACCAATTTAAGAGAGAAAGAGCTGCAAAGTATTCAGAAAATACATTTGTGAAGAAAGGGCATCTGGTAACCAGAAAAAGCCTAAAAAAAGTTGCATTCTTCCATTGACTATAACCTGTTTTTCCTTTAGACCATTCATAATTTGGCCCAATAACATTTATAGAGTGCCAAGTGTTAGACACTGAGAATATAAAATGCATACCACAAAATTCCCTTGCCTTACAGAACTGGGGAAGGAGAGGACGTATGGGTGAGATAAACATGCAACTGTGGTTGTGTTAAGCCTTGACTATCAATTTGTGGTCTGTTTTGGTAACAGTCTAAGATAGTCCCCAAGGCTTAAAACAGCAGAACACTCTGGTCTAATCCTAGCTCTGTCTCCTACTAGCCTTCTAACCATAAGGCAAGACAAATAGTGAAGATTCTAAATAAAGCACATTAAGTACTTATGTACTGTACTGGATCCGTAGAATCTACTAAATAAAAAGGTACTGTTATGATAAAGATTTCAGAACTATCAATACAATGTTTAAAGCAATTCCTAGGAACAGGATAGCCATGAAAACTGTCTATAGATTAAGCAGCTTTTTGGAGTTTTCCTTCTGGCAATAGAATCTGGGATGCTAATTGTGCCTTCAGTGTCAAGCATCTTCAAATCCAGAAACTAAGGGATTAGGCTGATGCTCAGAAATTACCCAGCCAACAGTGACCTATGTGACTTGACCATGGTCTACAGTGGCTACGAAATTTTAACACTTAGTGTCACAGAACTACAGAACCTTAGGATGAAAAGAAGAAGCTGGGATGTGGCTCAGCTGTAGACTGTTTATTTCCCCAGACTGAAGTTCTGAGTTCAATCCTGAGTACTGCATAAACCAGGTATGGTGTTGCAGGTCTGTAATCCTAATATGTAGAAAGTAGAGACAAGAGGAGGTAGAAGTCAAAATGATCCTCAACTACTGGCCAGGCTGGGTTATGAGACCGTGACTTAAAGAAGAAAAAGAGAAGCAGCAAGCTATATCTGAAAAGGCAGAAGAGAGCAGACATTCAGGAAGAGGAGGAATTTGCTAATAGACTACTTGAAGAGTTTGTTTTCCAGTATCATAGAACACATAATCTGTGTTCTCAGTGATGTTAATGTTTGATATGGCAAATATATGGAGAGATATTGGCTTTTTTCCAGTGTAGGAAATTAAAGTGTAAAATAATTTTCTTCGTGGAATGTGATATTTGACTTTGTTTCCCTCCAGTTTCTGAATTATTATTATTACTCTCAGAGCTCTTTTAAGTTGATGGGTAATTTATTGACATAACTGATAGAATAAAACATCTGCTTATATCTTCATTACACCAAATAATTTAATATTGCTATACTATTATTCAAAATAGAATACATATTCAAAATTTCTCAATTATTTCCAAAATGTTCTTTTGTAGATGTCTTATTTTAGTACTTGGCTTCTTAATTACTTAATATATCTCCTTACTTTGTGTGTGTGTGCCGACGCGGTGGAGGCGAGAGGACAACTCTCAGGAGTCAGTCCTTTCCTTCCACTTACTGATTCAAAGGCCTATACAAAAGTGCTCACTGAGCACCACGTTCTCATATTTCAAGACAGCTTCATGTAGGTCAGGTCAGCCTTGAACTTGCTACATAGTGGAGGAGTACTTGGGTTAAGTGTGTGTGCCGCTAGCCCAAACCATGGTGGTATTCTTGTATGTGGATGCTCACAGGCCTAATTGTGAGTTAGGTTGTAGAATATATGCACTTCTTACACATACACAAAGGAATGAGATAAATTGACCCAATATTAATTAAGTACACGGTAAAAGCAGGGGAAAGGTAATAAGGAGTCAAACTGGGTTCAAATTCCTGCTTTGCTACTTTCCAGCAGTGTGGATCTTAGAAAAATTATTTTTTCTCTTTTAGATGTCATATCTCTAAAGTCCTGACACCCACTTCTTCCCCTCTGTTAACAGTGAGGAAGTGCAATGCTTGTGCTGTTACTCTGAGCTGAGAAGCAGCAGCACAAGGAAAGCAGGGTTCACTTCAGCTTGCAGTTCTAGAGAATGCATAGAGCTCCTCATGTGGGAAGACTTGGCAGCAGGAAACAATCATCCACTACCAGAAAACTGAAGAAAATTCATGCTCAGCTCACTTTCTCTGTTTCTTCAGTCCAGGACGTTAGCCCATGGGAGTGCTGTGGTTTTTCCTCAATAACCAAATCTAAATAACACCTCCCAGGTATGCCAAGAAGCTGTGTCTTAGGTGACTCTAGACAGCAACGGCACAGACCATCTATCACAGTACATAATCTAGCAAATCAATGGCTATGAGGGCAAGTGAGTAGTTTAAACCATAAACATCAGACTAGCTGCTATATCACAATGGTGACACTGGAGCTGAAACTATGAAAGTTGACATTTAAAACTGAGTCAAGAAGAAAAATGGAACAGAAATTAAAAGAAAAATCAAAGAAGAAATTTGACAAATGACTATTGGTGCTAAATCCCAGTTTGCCAAATCCCAGAACTCTCAGGTAGTTTTTTTCAGTCATATTCAGTTATTTATTCATCAAGTATTTTTTTTGGATACTTATATGCTCTGTTTTGATTTGGGTATTAATGACAACAATTTAAACCCTCATAGAACTTAAATTTTATTATTACTCACATATTTTAAATTAAAGTATTATTAAATCATTTTTTCCCTCACTTTCCTTCCTCAAGCTCCTCCCAAATTCCTTCCCTCCAACTCTGACAATCAGCTAGGCATGGTGGTGAAGGGCTATAAGCCCAACAATTGGGAATTGAAGGGAGGAGGACTAGAGTTCAATGCCAGCCCCAACTATACAGCACGTTTAAGGTCAGCTACATGAAACCCTGTCACAAAATGCCAACAAACAACCAAGCAAGCAAGTACATAAAGATTCAAGAGCCACAGGCAGGTTATATTATGAAACAGATTTCCTTGCTTAATTTTCAAAGATGATGTCAGAAACCAATAGGCAGGAACCAAACTCTTACATGTTTCAAAAGGAAACAGCCACCTAAGATGAAGAAATGACAGAATGATGCCATCTTCTCAACCCCTAGAACAGATGTTAAAATAGCATTCTGAAATGCTAAATAAAGACAGGTGCTTTTGAATTTCACACAGGAAAGCTGCCATAGAGAAGTCAGAAAGCAGGGGAGGGATGAAGAGTAGGGGTAAAGTAAATCCAAATTTTCTTCACAAAGTAAGCTGACAAATGTTCATCAGGTGTAGATTTTCATCACTTCTCATTACTCACAGTTAATACTTAGGCCATGAATTGCCTTGGTTTAAGGCCAACATGTGACTGAAGTATTTTAAATAAAGAAATTAGGGGCTCAAATGTCTGGCTTTTAACAGCAAACTAGGTAGAGGTAGGTATGCTTCAGGGAGCATGCCCGGTTAGGGGAGGAAGCACAGAGGCAAGGAATTATGTTCAGGCCAAAATAAAGAACTTATCTCATCAGTATTATAAGATGAACACTAGGAAACAGTACCAAGGACTGGGAAAAGAACCTCTAAAAGTACTGAAGTTACAGCTCTGTGGTAGTGTCTGTGGGCATTAATGAGACCCTGACTGATACAAACACTACTTACACACCACACTCATAAGGAAGGCAGGATTTTTCTGATCTGCTATTATCTTTTGAGAGGGTTAACAATATATCTAATAAAGACTGGCCTGTTGAATAGTCAGTATAATAAGAATATGACATATATACTTTCAAAGGTAGTAACAAACATCTCCTGCCTTTGTCACAGGGGTGGGGAGAAAGGCAGAGAACTTATAGTCCATAGTCTACTTATTTCATTTATTTCAACATTCAAAGGGATGGACAAACCACAGCAGTGAAGAACTAAAGATAAATTAACAATTAATTTCTCATTAAAATATATTAATAATGTATTATTGCTGAAAATCAAAGGAATTACAATGATTTGTGTGCAAATATGTTCAGCTGATTTTAAACTACAACACCATCAGGCATTGTTTGGTAGAGAGATTTCAAAAGGTGATGTGAATTATAAAGACAAGTACAGAGAACTGTAATAACTTTTTTCAGTACAGAAAGGGTTAAGTGTTGTTGGTGGCTGCTTGTTCATTTCCCGGACACCCAGACCCAAAATAATCAGTCAGAAACTATATTAATTAAATCACTGCTTGGCCAACGACTTAAGCATATTAATAGCTAGCTGTTATATCTTAAATTAACCAATTTCTATTATTTTATATTTTACCATGAGGCTTGTGGCCTAATGGCAAGGTTCCATCCACCTGGTGGTTCATGTCTTTCTCCTCTGGCAGCTATATGGTGGCATCTCACCAACTCTGTCTAATCTCTATATATGTCTTTTCCAGCTTGGCTATATTCTGTCAAGCCATTGGCTGAAAGCAGCTTCTTTATTAACCGATGGCAATAAAGCATATTCATAACATACAGAGGGGAATCCCAGATCAGTTAAGCCTAGGTCCTCATGCATGCTAAGTAAGTGCTCTACCAAGTAAGTTGAATCCCCAGGCCTCCAGCCCCTACTCCTCCTTTTATTTTGCTTTGTAAGACAGAGCCTAACCATGTAGCTCAGGTTGGACTTGAACTCATGAATCTTCTGCCCCTGAATAGTGGGATTACAGATGTCCACCAAAGCACCTGGCACACTATAACTCTTAGTCACACACTTAATATTCATGGTAGAGACTGTTAGTAGGGCCTAAATGTTTCCATCTTAGGGAAGAATCTCTTGTTTTCGTTTGTTTGTTGTTTGAAAGTAAATCAATGACTGATAATGAAATAGTTAAGTTTTCCTTATTTTTTTAGCACATGGTTCTTTAAACTCGAGACAATTCCAGCAGAAGTGTTAGCTGGTGTTCCAGCAGTCATCCCGAATGATGACATAACCTGAACCTTGGTAGTAAAGGAAGATAAAGAACTGAGTTTCAAATTCTGTCATGTGCCACACCAGAACCAAACAGAAGACCTGTAGACTTAGAGAAAGAGAAATACAAATGCTATTTTGTTATTAACGTTTATCTTTCAGTTACAAATAACAAAGGCCTATCAAAATTTTTTACCTACTTAAGTCATTGAGGAAAATGACCAGTCTATAGAGCTATATTATTAATCCATGAAATATGAGACAAGTTACACATATTTGGGTTAGTTCTTTGTCTAGCAGAAAGACTCAAAATATGCTAGTGTGTGTTTTACACTTAGGGAATGGGCTGACTGTTCATTTAGGAAGCTCCACTGTATAGCTAGTTAGTAAAAAGGAGTCCACTCTTAGAAGATCAGGTAGGAACATAAAAGAAAGCATGGAGGTTATTGCTTGGGATGACTTGAGCATTTATTCCCAAGCAATGAAAATTTTCTTACTAGCATCTGAGCCAGTCAATTTATCCAGAGAAGACTGCCCACTGGGGTTTGGAATAATAACAGTGAAGTGTGTATCTAAGAAAATGCCAAGGGTGCTGGATTTACACTTCAGAATCAGTAGGTGAATCAGTTCTCTTTCTTTTGAACATTTTTCATCTATTTACCTACCAATTATGCACAATTTTAATTTTTAGAAAATAAAACAGCCACAACAAACACGCTATCATGCTCCTTGTTTTTTTTTTCACTTATTGTATTTTGAACATCCTCCTACATCAATATGTATGAATGAGCTTTATTCAATATTTCACTATAGGAATGTAAAATTAGTTTTTAATTGATGGGCATTTCAGATATTTTCATTTTTTGCTATTCAAGTATTGCTATAATAAGCATTTTTAAACTTCTTTTTTTGGTAAGTATATGCATCAAAATATTTGAGAAAATGACATAGTAGAATGATTTTAACCTGTTTCTTACACTATTCAAATATGAAAAAAATATCTTTTCATATTTTATAGGTTATCTCTTTTATCTTCTGTAAAATGCCTTTGATTTATAATGCTCGTCTATACTACAATTTTCTTTTGTTTAATTTTTTGATTTCTTCAAAAGTATACATTTCAAAGAAATCAGCAATTTGTGGCTATTTTAAGATACACGTACATGGAGCGACATAGAACAGAACAGGTTGTTAAATTTAGAGCCAGAAAGTTTGTGAACTACATGGCACTATACCGTACCATGGTTTTAAATCGAACATATAAAAACACACAGAGATCTCTCTGTCTCTGTCTCCTCCCCTACAAACTGCTACTACATCACACATTCCTGTGTTATAGCTCTGAAAGTGATACCCTCCTCTTCAAAACCTTCCAAAAACTAACCACTGCTTAACAACAGTAACAGCAGTAAAGAAAGTTTTTTGCTGGTGTTCATGAATTCCATGACCTATCTACCTAAACATGTCTTAGCCCTACTGCTCTGTTACTTCTACCTATGACTAATTAAACAAGTCAAAACATCTTCACTAACATCGCAATAGGACAATTTGCCCATTATTTAAGAAACAGATTCATAATATAAAGGTAGGATCTTTACCAAAATATTTTCAGCCTGAAATTCAAAGAAAATAAAAGGATGGTATATACATTAGTTTTAAATCTAAATCTGCCTGATATCTTTAATGTCTACCTACTAAAAGCAAACTACTAAATCAAAGATGGTGAAATCAAATAAACTAGGAAGAAAGCTTTAAACAAGCATGTCATAAAGCTAATGTAGTTTTGACTAATTTAAACACTAACTATAATATGAGCAATGTGATAACTAAGTAGAAAAAAATAATGCATATTCTAAATGGTGCTAACACTCTGTTTAGTAAAAACACCTAATTATAGAACAGCATATTTAGCTGGTAGGGCTGTGTTTATGTGAAACATGCTAGCTTTTGTGTTTGTTTTTATCTTCTGCTTATTTTTTAAAAATTAAAGTCTCATGTACGTAAGACAATTTTTTAATTTAATTTACTATGTATTTTAGTAAGATCCTGAACTCCTAATCTCCCTGTCTCCACCTCCCAAGAACTAGGATTACAGACATGCACTACAGTGCCAGAACTTAAACATGAAAACCTCCCCCACCACAACTGAATTCATGAAGGAAAATTGGATCTTGTCAAAGGTCTTTTCTATATATAATGAGATGATCATGCATTTTAATCCTTCAGTACATTTATTAGAAAATTACATAAATCTATTTATGTATGTTGAACCATCCCTCATCTCTGGAATGAAGCCTACTTGATCAGGGTGGATGATCTTTTTGATATGTTGTTGTATTTGGTTTGCAAGTTTTTATTGAATATTTTTGCATCTACGTTCATAAGAACAATTTCTATAACTCTCTTTGTTGGGTCTTTATGTGGTTTGGGTATCAGGGTAACTGTGGCCTCATAAAACAAATACAACAATGCTGCTTCCGTTTCTATCTTGTGTAATAATTTGAGGAGTATTGTTATCAATTCTTTTTTTTTTGAAAATCTGGTAGAATTCTGCGCTAAAACCGTCTGGCTCTGGTCTTTTAGTTCACGGACTTTTCATTACTATTTCTTTGTCACTAAGGGTTATAGGTGTGTTTAAATTGTTTATCTGATCTTCATTTAACTTTGGTAAGTGATAAGTATTAAAAATTACGCATTTATTTTAGATTTTCCAATTTAGTGGAACACAAGTTTTTAAACTATTTTAAAACATAACAAGTGTCTCTTGTTATGTCTTCCTTTTGTTGTTAAGTTTGTTAGTGTAGATATTCTCTCTCCACCTTTTAGTTAACTTGAAAAAGGATTGTCAATATTTTTGATTTTCTTTATTTCACTGGTTCTTTGTATTTTTGTTTCGACTTTTATTGATTTTAGCCCTGAGTTTGAAAATTTCTTGCTTCCTACTCCTTGTGCATGTGATTTCTTCTTTTTATTCTAAAACTTTCAATTGTGCTATTAAGTTACTAGTATGAGACCTCATTTTTTTTTTCTTTTTACAAATACTTTCAATGAACTTGCCTTTAGAACCACATTCATCATGGCCTGCAATCCAATATGTAGGTCCAGCTAGCCTTGAGCTCAAAGAGATCTGCCTGCTTCTGCCTTTGCCTCTGGAGTGCTGGGATTGATAGCGTGTGCCACCATGCCAGCAAACAATTTTTGGTGTGTGTGTCGCCTGTCCATGTATTTTTATTTATATACACACACACATATGCTTATAGAAGCCAGAGTCGGTGTCTTCTATATGGCTGGTGTCAATGTCAATCACTCCCCACCTTAATTCTTAGGATACAGATTCTCACTTACCCTGGAGCTCACTGACTCAGTAAGGCTAACTGTCTAATGAGCTCCGGGGATCTACCTGTTACCATCTGCTCATGGCTGGGATAACAGATGTGCACTGTAGTGCCTAGTTTTTCTGTCGGTGCCTGAGATGAGACCTCAGTTCCCAATACTTTTGCAGCAAGAACTTAATAACATCTTTTCAGCCTTTATACAGGTTTATAAATTCTTAAACCATCTCTTTTTAAAAGTAAGCATATTTAATAGTTGTTATTTCTAGGTTCATAATTACATAGTAATTTTTATTTCTAATTAAAATGAATATTATTATATATACCAAAAGCATTTATATAATGAGAAAATAATTTTTTCTAAAAAGTTATATTAGCATTATAAGTGTGTAGGATGTTATCTTCTCATTTAAAATTGACATCTAGAACACCGTCTGCCTTCAAAAAAGTCAATAGTAATTTAAAAAGTACAACAGAAAAAACCCTAAAAAAATAGGCAGACTAGACATATTTTTCAAAGCATTAAGAAGTCCGTTAGCTTGGTTTTCTCACAATGGGATGTGAAAGACTCACTAACTAAAGCTGTAATTTCATATCTGGGCAGAATTAATTTTTCTTAAACAGTACTTATTAATGATGTCATTTAGATTTCTTTCAGACTGAGGAAGTAGAAATGGTAGCACCTAAAGATTAGTTAATTTTTAAAATTAAATATAATAAAAAGACCCTGTTTATGGGAAATATTCAACTTGAGATTGGGTTTTCACAGGAGCTTCTCAAAGCCCTGAAGTTACTTTCAGAGATATTTCAGAGTCAATGAGAAAATTGGTTTGTTATTGTATAAACTTTTTTCAAATTTATCACAAACTGCTTAATCATGGCCCTAAGTAGTTATCCAATTAATTCTCAAGCCACCACAAAAAGCAGATATGGCCACCATCTTCATTCTGCGGCTCTTCAGTTTAGAGGCAGGCTCAAATCTGTTCTTTGGGTCAATAGAACTACACTAGAGGTGAAAACAGGGACTTGAGCACTGGGTTCCTTAAATGAGGAATAATATTTAGAAAAAGTCCTAGGTGTGAAGTCAGATTTAGAGGCTTGCAACAATATCACTGGTATCAAAGCCCACTCTCTCAGGGGAAAGCCTGGGAAAGACACAATCATTCACTTGTGAGATAACTCTGGCAGGGGTTTGACTGCTGTCTCCAGACATTCTTCAGGGTACACTTTCTAGTATAAGAAAACTCATCAGGGGCAGCAGCAGGAAAGAAAGCAAGTTATCAGGAGAATTATCAAAAACTCTCAAAAAATTAAGGAGCAGTCAGTGGTAAGTCTTTGGAAAACTCAGTCCATTGATCTTCCCAGTTTTATACCTGCAATGTAACTCTAACTTGGACTTTGTTTAATTTTTGTCCAAGTAACATCAAGGTGGTTATACTTTCCTCATTTTCATCTTCTATTGGCATATCTTTTTGTTGTTTTTTTTTTTTTTTTAATAAGACAGGGTTTCTCTGTGTAGCCCTGGCTCTCTGGAACTCACGCTATAGATCAAGTTGTCCTGGAACTCATAGGATTAAAAGTATGATGTACCACCTGGTTGGCGTAACTTTCCAGAATATTGTCATTTGCCCAAGTATTCTTATTCTAAGATTCTCATCAGAGCTGGGTATACTGCCACATGACCTCAATCTCAGCTAAAGTAGGAGGCTCTCAAGTGTGAGACCTGAGTGGGTTACAATGTGAGTTTCCCATTTCACTACCTCTTAAGAATCAGAATAGATATATCTCCTCTTATTTGTAGACAAGATAACTGTTCTCATTGCTTCTATGTTACATTGTACTATGCGGATCTGTTAATATTGCCTTATTTTACTGGCTAAACTCTGAATTGTCAGAATAAGGAAATCTCTGTATACCACACGCTAAGTAAACATGCGATAAATATTTATAACTCTTAACTGAATGACTATCCTTTATAGTAAGGAGCAAGAAAGATTATATATAAAGCTGATGAAAGTGTTATCAAAAGTCAGAAGTATGTAAGAACCCATAATATGCTGGATCTGCTTTAGCCAGTACTAAAGACTTCAGGAACAGACAGAGGAACCGTGAACACTCTCTCCGACAAGTGCTCTCAAATGAAATCAGCTGGAAGCAGTTTTCATTAAGATGGATTGAATGTGGCATCGTGAGAAACACTTTATCAAATGTAGTGTTTTACTTAGTGATTAACTATATACCAGTTGATGAAGCTCCCTAAATCCTTTGTAATCCCACCACTCCAATAAACATTTAATGAGTATATAAGTTCAGAAAGCCTAGTAGAGGATTTAAACCTTCAATCTTGTTTTTATTTACTCTTGGAACTCAATTTCTCGATTCTAGTGAAGAAAGCTGGTGCTTGAGGCTCATCTGTTGCCCTGGTAAAATTAATGTGCCTTCTAAAGTTTAAATTAAACATGATATTTAAGATGAAAGAAATTTAGGCAAAGTGCTACAGTAACTAACAGTCACACTTGCTTTAAAATGTCTGAACACTGGCAAATTGTTTTCTTAAAATCATTTTTTAATTAAAATAAGTGATTTGTGCTAACTTGGAGATGTGGAACCTGGAAACAGACGGACTTTCATACTACGTCCTACAATGCAGTGGACAGCAGACGTGCATGTGTGCTGGAGCCCAAACCCTACCTGCTTGTGGTGGAGCGCATGAATGCTCACTTCACTTCTATTATCTACTACTGTTATAACTCTGGAGGTCAGAGCATTTATGAGTTTCCTTGTCTCTACAATGGGAATAGATAGTCTAAGTGTCCCTATCTCACTAATTATAGGGTTCAGGAGAATGATTTGGTAGTCACATTTTATCATATAAATATGAAGCAGTATTACGATTCCTGGACTTTACTCAATAGGACATGCTGGTATATACTGGAGCTCTTAGCACTTGGGAGGTGGAGGCAGGAGGACATAGAGTTCAAAACAAGTCTCAGTTTCCTGTCATCCCAAGAAATAGTGGAAAAAACCTTGATGACTGTAGAAAGTATACTGACTTAGATGATTTTCAACAATCTGACCACCATGTGGTTTTTCTTTACCTCATAAAAATATTATAAACTATCCATTAACTACAAATTGGAAAAGGAAAGTGAATGAAGAAAAACGACCTGGTTGAGGAAAGAGTAAAGACAATTTAGCAGTCCTAAGAGGTGAGTAAATTTTGATAGGATTCTAATAAACAAAACATGTAAGTATATGTTTCAGCAGTTTGCCACTGCTAAAACACCTAGACACTAATATGAGCATATGATCAATTGTTTCATTAGAAATATCCAGGAGTTAATAAACAAGAGCTTATATTCCTTTGGAGATTATCAGTCTGAATAAATCTCCATGACAATTTAATAAAAGTTCTTTTGTTGGCATTAAAATACCATATTTAAGCATCTGCATTTAAAGCTGTAACATGTGAGGTATACATAGAAACTTTTGAAATGAAATTGAGGAAGCATCTATGTTTGGAATTATTATTAGTCTTATTTTAAGTAATAATCATATTGTGGTTAAGTAGGAGATTTCACTGTTTTGCAAAATTAATTTGTTTTGCAAATTATTAGGGGTAATAATTTGGTTTGAAATGGTCTCATCGAAACCTAACAAACATATAAGATATTCTAATGTTTCTGTAAAGTTTAAATTTTTAACTCTAAAAGCTTAGTTGCTACAAACATTAAAAGGAAGCATGAAATTTTAATTATTTGTTGATTAAAAATAATGTTTTGTATGTATGTATGGGCTGGGGAATCAAAACCAGGACCTCACATATGCTAAGCACAAACTCTACCAGTAAGTTACATCCTAGTTCTAAATAATGTTTAGATTATTTAAACATTTTAATTATTTTCTGTTCCAGTTAATATTTTCCAGTCTGAATCTGAGTAATAAAATAAAAATTAATCATAAAAATGTACTGATTGAACCTGGGGATGTGGCTGTGCAAATGAGTTTGATTCCTGGCACCATGTGAAAACACTGGGCACTCAGATAGTCTGGAGTTCCTGTGACAGAAAAGCAGAGAGACGGCCCTCTGGATTATCTCTTTGTCCCGAGTATCCCTATATGTAGTATCACACATAGTGCCTAAGCACTGGTAATTCAGCGTTATCTTGTTAGAAGCTTGGCTGTCATCACACTTCAGTGCTTGTCTTCAAGTAAGCCTCATTATATTTCATTATGACCCTTAAAGAGAAAAGTAAAGATGCTGCTTGTACAAATGTGCTGTGAAGTGTGGAAAGGTGAACACATAAAAATATTTTGAGAGAGAAAAACCTACATTTATCTAACTGTTGTTGGAGAATATTGCTGTAATTGTTTTATTTTGTCATTAGCTGAAATGCATCTAGTATGAGTGCTGGGAACCAAACTCTACTCTGCAAGAGCAGTATACACTAAGTGTGGAGCTATCTCTCAAATCCTACTTAGCTGTCTTAATCTCTTAGTATCCTCAAGTTATTTATAAGTTATAATTAAACGGAAGTGGGAGAAACAGGTTTAAGGCCTGGGCCACAAAAGTACATTGAGGGCAGTTTGTAATTCAGTGAGATCCTTCAAGTTAAAAGTTAAAGGGACGGGTGTTGCTGGGGCTACAGCTCAGTCGAACTCTTGTTTACCATACAGGAAGTATGGCTCAATTCATAGTATAGCAAAATCAAACTAAAAAACTCATACCCTCTAGCCACAATTAAAAACTCGAAGGCAAAACAAGACCAGTACCTTTCTGTCCCCCAAATACCTGCCCCATCATAGAACTGAATGAATAAATAGATATTGTGTAAAGTGATTGGGATAGAAGTATGGCAGCATTGCTTGACTTCTTTCTGATTTTGGAATATTTGTATAGTTTTTTGAATATAGTATTTGAATTGTCCCTAATTCAAATACTGGAAATTCACAGCTTCTGAGGATCATGTGGCTGCAACAGTTTTGTACTTTGGAGTAATCTAGACTATGTTTTCTAGGTTAGGGATGCTGAATCTGCACACTTGGTCCTATGAGGTTCCGTCATGCACTGGGGGCTTAGAATGCAGTTTTACAGGTAAATTTAGACTACTTACAGGAATAAGCATTCTGGGAATGACTGAAGACAAATTTCTATCATATAACTGAAAACAATATAAACATATAGTTCCTTGTAAATATGTCCACCAACCCTCGTAAGTCCTTCTGCAAAGGCTACAGGTGATATTAATATAATGTACCAATGGATATGGGCATCTTGGTGAAGATTAGGTTGGTAGATGAATGGAAAAATCAAGACTTCAATCTCAACACTGTAAGAAAGAGGAAACACTGCCTCACACCAAGTGGTAAACAATACAGTACAATCTTAATCAGAATCTGGAAGGCTGGACTTACGTCTCGGGCTTTCACATAGAAGGCCTCTTGGAAAGCAGCTTCTAATGAGCCAATAAAAAATACAGGATGGCAGTCACCATATCTACAGGAAAAATTATGAATATTAATGAAGAAATGTTTGAAATTCATACCAAAGCCTCACACAAACTGAATCAATGACTGGTAAGCAAATGTTGCGGCTAGTATCTAGAACAAACCAAATATTAAATAACTTCTTTTAATGCCTGAATGAGATATGTAAATTTTAAAAATTCTTCTTGGTCTGTACCAATATATTAGAACACTGGAATTTTTAGCAGGAAGTTAACAGGTTTAATAAATATCATGAATCTATATCACAAGAAGTACTTCTTGGCTACTTAATTTCATCAGATTTTGGAGTTACAATAACTTTTTCTCATTTTAGTTCATTCATTTATTTGGGAATTCTACCAATTGAAAATTGATTATTATAAAGTTTCCATATTATAGTATTGCCAGAAAAAATAACACTAAAAGAGGAATATCATTTATGTCAAATTGAAAATTAAATAGTAAGAAGTCTCTTAAAACACCTCAATAGACTCCAAAATATATAAAGAACTTACTAAAACTCTTAAAAGAAACGCTAAATAATCCAAAAACAAAAATTAAAAGAAAAATTCACTTACATTTAAATTTTAATTATCTCTGAATTCAGTATTGTGTAAGTGATTTTTGTTTCCCCTAGGATATACTAAAAACTAGTATGATATATCCTAGTCCTTTGAGAAACATAAGTCAGTAGAGGAGTGACCCATCTATTAAACGGAATACATTTCTGCATGGCCACAAATGGTTTATTAGTTACACCACATTGAATAGCATGTATTCCTCTATCAATACTGTGTGATTGATAAATAGATCCTTTGAATACTCTAATTTATTATTTAAAATTAAAATTGCACCAAAAAAATCACAGTAATAAAAGAGAACATCAATTTTATAGTTAATGTCCTAACCCTACCTTGAGGAAAACTCTGCTGTAAACTGTGATAAGGCATCTCCTCCATTCTCTGCGTTTTCTGGCACTAAAAACAAACAAAAGAAAAACAAAAACAAAAAAACAAAACAAATAGACACAAAAAACAAACCACATAACATCTAATCCCACATATAAGAAATATATTTAATCAATAAAGAGGAAATAAAATTAAGTGTAGCTTCTGTGATATATCTGGTGGGATATTTTAACACACATCAGACAATTTTGTCAAGCAGAATAAAAAGAATCTTTTTTAAAAAATCTCAGTGAATAGATACAGTTCTGTTAAGCATCTAAATTATGTGTCATCATCAATTAGGATTTTAATGTTTTCTTGAAATAGATACCTTGTGATTAAATTAAATAAATATTTGAAAATATTTTAGAGGAACTAATTGGAAAATTGCCAACTTTATGTAACTATCAATTCTGTCAAAAGGAACCCCTATATTTTTTTTTTGTTTTGTTTTGTTTTTGGTTTTTAGAGACAGGGTTTCTCTGTAGCTTTGGTGCCTGTCCCGGAACTAGCTCTTGTAGACCAGGCTGGCCTCGAACTCACAGAGATCGTCTGCCTCTGCCTCCCGAGTGCTGGGATTAAAGGCGTGCGCCACCACCGCCCGGCAGGAACCCCTAATTTTACAGAATGAATAGGGTACCTAAGAAGTCATTTTGCATATAGCATCCTTTATTATTCTCTATCATATATCTCAAAAGCGAAAATGAGAAAGGAGGCACATATATTCTACTTTTTTCCTTCTTCAAATAGATACCAACAATGAATAAAAAGGTATTGTTAGTATTCTTCACACTGACGTCGCTGACAAGTGGGAAACAAGTACTAGCAACAGAAAGTACAGGTGTTTGCCAATCCACTTTTAAGGTAAAAGTCAACAGAATCGGAACTAATACACTGAAACATTTTACTACACATACTTTTGGACATTCTTACTAGTGTGTTGGAAATCTGGAAACCAAAACTCAAGACTATGGTTCTAATAAAGCATGTCTACCTCTTACATCTCACCTCTCTAAACTAAAGGTCAGGAAGGGATTTTAAATCCCTGTTGTTGCTAAGTTTAGATCTAAAAGGGAGAATTGCAATGATGGTTCCAAAAAGTTACAAATACTCACTCATTGGAGATTTTCTCAGGGCAGAGGATGGCATGCCAAATACTTCTCCATCATCCACTCCAAATTCTGAAGCATCTTCAAAGTCATCTCCATCACTATCACTAACCATATGAACATCCGTGCTTTGCTATTTAAGAAAAGTCCTGGTTAGATTCACATTGCCTCAACATATCAAATTATAAAGTTACATTACTGTAGTAAGATAAAAACTTTAATAAGAAATCATTTCTTAGTGTTAAATTTAATATTCTCCATTTTAAAGCTCACAAATATTACTAAACTTGTTATGAAACCTGCAGTCCAAACATCGGAGACTGACAAAATGAAGGGGAGTTATAAGCTCACCAAGGACAGAGATTCTTGTGATAGCTCTAGTGTGCAGTATGCAAGTAAGTGCCCCCAAATTAGGAAACAGATACAACTAGAAAAGTCAAGAGACAAATGGAAGCCACAAGTCTCTCAAAAAGCTCACACTGTCTATATCTGGCAAGAAGGAACGCGATCGCATTCAAACTTGTCATTGTCTTACTGCAGTAACTCACAGTAAGTCAGACATCAGTGAGTTATACTCACAGTGACGTTCGGAGATACATAAAACACAAATCTATGAAATTCCATTGTAGTATCATACTAGAAACAAACTATAATAGCATGTTTTCATTCAATAAGCTTGTATTGAGAATTTACTATGTGGTTGGTGCCGATAAACTTACCCTACTTATTCTTTATTACCAACATGGTGACATTTAGGTATTAAAAAATACCAGTTTCAAAATACAAATTTGACCTCTATTCCCTAGATTAAGAGAGTATTATAAAATGTTAAGATTTAAAACATTTGAACTGGGTTATGAGTACCAATAAGTGTTCAAGCCTTGGCTGAGATGAGGGTCCAAACAAAATATCTGGCTAAATGGCAATCCTATGTACAACAAATGGCCCATAAACACTACTTTGTAAATGAATTATTTTTTCAAGGAGTGTTTCTTTGTGTAACAGTCTTGGCTGCCCTGGAACTCACTTTGTAGACCAGGCTGATCTCAAACTTAGAGATTCACCGGCCTCAATCTCCTCAGTATTGGTATTAAAGGTGTGCACCACCACACCTGGAAGAAAATGATTTTTTTTACTTTCTAAAATATGGTTCTATGTACATAAGTCATAAAAACATAGAAACTATTTGACCAAGTCTGTGTAGAAGAGCATAACTTAAAAATAATTATTTAACAGAAAAAAAGAGTAGATTTATTTTTCAGTGTTGTGTGTGTGTGTGTGTTCATGTATGTGCGTGGAGGTCAGAGAACAAATTTTAGGTGTGAGGCCTCCTTCCACTGTGTGGGTTCCAGACATCAAACTCAGGTCATCATGTGTGGCAGCAAGCATGTTTGTCCACTGTATAATGCTGCCACCCTGCCTCTTCCTCTTTGCATCCATTTGATAGCTGGGTACTGCTGAAACATCTTAGGACTCTATTATGTATTATAAAAGCCTTAGTTTTACATATAATTCTAATCTTAACATTAGAATTTTGTTCTACAGAGTCAAGATATCCTCCTGGTTTAAATATTCCACATTTTAAAAAAAATTCAAAACCTTTCCTCACTTCAAAAAATCTTATTCATTTACTTTTTATCTATTTACTTGTGTGTATGCACATGCATGTGCTTTGGTGCACATGTGGAGGTCATAGAACAAACTGGAAGTACCTCCCTCTACCCTGTGGGTTCTATACATAGAATCCAAGTTCTCAGACTTGGTTTCAAGAGCCTGTATCCTCTGACCCTCTTGCCCACTGAAAAGCTATGTCAGGGTTCCTCATCAAAAAAATACACTAAGATGAACACCTAGTGTAAGATCAGCAGTTCTCAACCTCTGAGTTGCGACCCCTTTGGAGAGGGTCAAATGACCCTTTTACGGGGGTCACCTAAGACCATCTGCATATCATATATTTACATTATGTTTCATAACAATAGTAAAATTACAGTTACAAAGCAATAACAAAAATAATTTCATGATTGGAGCTTGCCACATAAGGAGCTGTATTAGAAGGTAGCAGCATTAGGAAGTCTGAGAACATCTGTATAAGATTCAGTCAACTATCTGTAACACGATGGTGCCGTTAACTCAGAGGCCTGAAGAGCAAGGGCTCAATATCTGTACAATTCACTGCATGTTTCTTTCCAGTGTCTAGTCAGGTTCACATGCAAGTGGAAAGACACCAAGAACCACACTGAAAACCTCACAATTTCCACCGACTAGGCTACCATCTTAGTATCCACTGAGTCTTGCTTAGTAGTATTTAACACTTCCAGAGCGACAGAGAAAGAATGGAGGTTGAGAAACACTGGGCAGAAAAATGGGGGTAGAGAATATCCCATATATACTATTCCTCTCTCTCTCTCCCTCTTCCTCCCTCTCCACGCCCTACCCCCCTCTTCTTTCTCTTGTTGCCCTGTATCCACAATGTTTCTCCAAACAGAGTTTTCAAATACTACACTTCCTATAACAACAGAGCCTCACTTCATAAACAATGATTTTAACTTTCTCTATGACACGGTACTTAGCTTTTATACAAAGCACGAAATTCCCTTAGAATCTCAGAAAATAAAATCGTACAACTACAACCTCTTCGAATAGAGGTATCTAAAAGCCAATTTTATTAAAAAATATATTTCGAATATGAATTATTGAAGTATCTGCAAGAATGAGCTACTTAATTATGTATAAGGAACTACCAATCTCTCCACATTTTCTTAGCAGCTACCTAACAGGTTAGGAAAAGCTTTTTTTATAAAAATGAGATAAACAATCTTTTCCCCATTAATGTTTGTTGATAAGAATAGATAATCTTTTGGTATCCATTATGGTTGCACTAAAATCCTTTGAATCTTGAGAATCACTGAATTGATTTTTGAGCCAGTTAAGAAAACCTGATACTCTGTTTGGCTGCTCCGATCATTTGTTCATTTTGCAAATCCCCACTTTTAAATCTGGACTTATTTAAAAGATAATAGGCTATGATCTTCCAGCAGCACTGTATGATTTATGCAGACAATTATGATGCTGACCGCTAAGTTTTATAACACATACATTATAAGACAAGTACCTGGATCAAGAAAAACCTCCTGGAGGAGATGATAGTAAAATAGTTTGAAATAAAAATTGAGAACTAATGCTTATCATTAAAACAAAAAGAACTGGATCTGCTGTTCCTTTTGGCAGACAAGTATGAACCACCTATGTGATATAGACAGCAAAGCTCCATACAGTGCATATCCTTAATCTGACCTTGAATACAGATTTCACTGCTGCAGAATCTATTTGGGAACAATGGTGTTAAAATACATGGGGAAAATCTCAAACAAATAACTGGGTATTTAAAAATATAGAATTCAGGAACCCAAATTGAATTATCAGTTGTACAGCAGAAATTAGATTTAAGGCCTACTTCATGAGCTGGAACTCATGTATGATACTGCTTGAGTGGCCAAGACCCTAGGACCAAATAGGCCATTGCCCTAGGGGAAAATTAAATACCATTGTTCTGCTAAAGAAACACCATAATAAAATAATAAAATGACTCCTAAAAACATTCTGCTACACCTATAGATCAGTGTTTCACTCAGTCATCATCAGAGAAGCTTCATTTTGCAGTGGATGGGAATTAAAACAGAGATCGACAAATGGACAATGTACAGAGAGGGAGAGCCCCTGGAACACTGTTATAAATGGGATGTCTTCATCAAACCCTCCCCTCTGTAATGAGGAATCTACTCCAGAGAGGACATGGAAGAATAGAGAGTAGAAAACAAAGAGGTGACAGATGATTCCAAAGGAAACAGTGTCCTTCAGGTGCAACAGGACTTCTGGACAAACGCATTCACAGAGACTTAGGCAGCATGCACAGTGTCTGAACATGGTCAAGCCAGGAAGCGTCTCAGCGCTGTGGCGGGTAAATGGACATAGGCTCTCACTCCAACTAAGATGCTATCTGCAACTGAAACTCACTTGAAAAGAAAAAAAAATTTGGTTTCTCCAATAGAACCTCACTGGGTGTATTAACCACACTTCAGGGTAAGCCTCATAGCCAGCAGCAGACGGCTAACACAAAACGAATTTGATGGTATTTTTGTAAAGTTTTCATCTCAAATTACTTTGTTTGGGAATCTCTTACTTATTATTCTTTGTTTATATATTCTGTCTTCCATTTTCATGAGTTTCTATCTCAGGTTTTGTGTGTGTGTGTGTGTGTGTGTGTGTGTGTGTGTGTGTGTGTGTGTGTGTGTGTGTTTCTTATTTTTGTTTTACTGGGTTATTGTTTGTTTGCCTGCTTGTTTGCTTGTTTTTTAAAGAGAGAGAGAGAGAAAGGAAGAGTGCGGAGTTTAGTGAGTGGGAAAGATCAAGGAATAACTTGAGAAGGGTAACAATTTAGAATATGGGAAATTTAAAAAAAAAACTTATTTGAAATTAAAATAATTACATCATTTTCCCCATTCCCATTCTTTCCTCTAACTTTTCCTATCTATCTCTTCCCTGGCTTTTTTTCTCTCTTTCTCTCTTCCTCTCTCCCTCCTTTCCTCCCTCCCAGGCCTCTCTTTCTTTACTTGTTGTTACACACACACACACACACACACACACACACACACACACACACACACACACACACGTACATAAATAAATCTGAGCAGTCAACATAACTTTCCAGGCACATATTCGGCAACCAATGACTGTGCTCTTCCCTGGAAGACTATGTTTCCAACTCTCAGCATTCCTTAGTTGCCTAACAGTTCCTTGTTGAGGTCTCATGGGATTTCCCCTTTTCATGTTAGCAAGTCACTTGGGGCCAGCCTTATTCGGGTTTGTTTAGGCAGCCATGTTAGGGAGACTTCATGGGTGTAACTTTTCTGACATTTCAAGGAGAAAAAAATGTCATAGCAATTTCCCTGTTGCTCTAACTCTCACAATCTTTCAACCTGACTTCCACTATGGTCCCTGAACTGCAGCAGTCCTGCTGGAGCGGGTCAGCTGGAGTGGGCTCCACAAGGTCACTTCTCTGTATTTTCATCTGTTGTGGTTTGCTGTAATGGTCTCCTTTCCATCCGTTTCAAGCAATTTCTGTTGCTTGTTTCTGTGATTTTTGGATGAGGTGAGATCTAGAATTAGGTGTATGCACTTATTTTTAAAGGGCAACTTTAAAGTCAAGCCATGATGGTGCACACCTTTAATTCCAGCACTTAGGAGGCAGAGGCAGGCGGGTCTCTGTGAGCTCAAGGCCAGCCTGATCTACAAAGTGAGTTCCAGGACAGCTAGGGATACATATAGAAACCCTGTCTCCAAAAAAAAATAAAAAAATTAAAAAAAATCAATCAAACAAACAAAGAAAAAAGGTTAACTTTTAAAAGTTACATTTACCTTAAAACTATAACTATGGAAAGGAAAAATAAACCACAACCAACTGAAAAAGCTAGAATTTAAAATCAGAAGAATTGGGGCTTTATCATATCATATAATAATATGATACCAACCATATCATGTTGCAAATGACTTCACACTGTAATTGTAAAATGTGACTAATATAAACCCCTAAAATTCTGTGAAAATTCAAAGACATGACATCTTACAAAAATTAATAATATAAGCTAACTTTAAAAGTTGAATTCAATTTTAGTCACATGATAAGAAGAAGCCAATGGTGAATGAAGTCAACAGAAGGTAAGGTTACAGGCTTCTAGTGGAACATACTGAGAAAGAAAAACATTCCATTTGAGAGGAGCTAGGCTTGTAGAGTTTATTTAATTTGGTGAATGTGTGTTGTATATACACATGCATGGCAAGCCATGTGTGCCACAGCGCACACATAGAGGTCATAAGACAATTTGTGGGAGTTGGATCCAGGGACAGAATTCAGGTTGTCAGTCTTGGCAGCAAGAATCTTTACTTGTTGAGCCATCTGTAAGAGTTTTCTGTTATTGATTTTGTTTAGTTTTATTTTAAGATGAGAGAAAAGACTAATAGATAGAGATAGAGATGAAAAAATCCAAGAGAAACCCATGCCTGCTAGATCAGTATTACAGAAAGGTTAGCAGGAGTGGAACCAAAATAATGGATAGAATAAAACCTCTAATAGTGAATAAGCTTCTCAACTAACCAAAGCAAATAGCAAGTTTAATATTGATATAAAAATACATCTTTTAAAAGAGCAAAAAGAAGAATTCATAAAAATCTTTACAAATCACATCAACTGGGGTACTTTCAAAGGACCATTTAACTCACAGGGATATGCCTGCCTCTGCCTCCGAAGTGCTGATATTAAAGGCGTGTTCCACTGTTGCCCAGCTTTTTTAATATTCTTAAAGCTTAAAAGATATAGGTATTATTAGTTCATTACATATTTGGTATAATTTGGTAGTAAAACCACTGAGACTTGAGCTTTTTGATCATGAAACTTTCTTTAAAATTCAATTTCCTTATTAATTATTAGTCTGTTCAGATTTCCTTTTCTTTATTATTTAGTCTCGGTAGAATCGCATTTCTAGGAATTGAGCTATTTCCTGCAGACTACACAATCTGTTTGAATATACATGTTCAAAGGACCATAATCCTAGGCTGATCTGTGAGGATGTGTTGCAGGATCCCCAGGGGATGCCTAAACTCTCAAATTGTATCAGACATATATATTGATGCCCCCCAATAGCAATACATAAATTTAATGTTATTTTCAACTTAACTAAGCATTTATCATGGGCTATTATTGTAGCCATAATTTTTGTGGTCCAAAGCACAGTAGCCAAATTGAATAATTTTCTATTATTCCTTTCATGGTTTTGTGAAAAGAAGATCCATTCCCATTATAGATCTTAGAAACCACAGCATAAAGTCTATATAGTTGTTGTGTTATATATTATAAACTATATAGACTTTCTGCTGTGGTTTCTAAGTTTTTACCTTTTCCTTTAAAGCAGTGGTTCTCAATCTTTCTAATCTGAGGCCCTTTAATACAGTTCTTCATGTTATGGTGACCCACAAAAATAAAATTATTTCAGTGCTACTTCATCACTGTAATGTTGCTACTGTTAGGAACTGTTATGTAAATAACTGATATGTAGATAATCTTAGATGACCTCTGTGAAAGGGTCATCTGACATTCCCTTCTCCTCCCTGGCCAGGGTCTTCTTGACCCAGAGGCTGAGAACCACTGTCATAAAGAAATCACTACAGTGTTTCTTTTGTTCTGTTGGTTCAGTTTGATTTAAAATGTAGTACAAACTCATTGCCTCCCAGGATCTAGAGAGATGGTCAGACACTAGCTGAAAGACCAGGGGAACTACGTTTGACTCTCAGCAGTTACATGGCAGCTTATAACTTCCTGTAATTCCAGTCCCCATGGATCAGACACCCTCTCCCAGCCTCCACAGCCACTGAATGCATATGGTGCACAGACATGCATATAGACAACATCCATAAACATAGAATAAAAAGAATGGAAAAAAGTTTAAAGCTTTCAAATTTGGTGCCTCCTCAAGGACTTTAGGTCTGGATAATCTGTCCATTAAGATGTCCCTAAAACGGCTACATTGCAGTTTGTTTCTCTTTGATTTTGTGAAAAACTCTGCTTTATACCTTTAGTATTCCAATATTGGTTGTGTGTGTGTGTGTGTGTCCTTTTAAAGTCACAATGACTTCACAGTATGAAATAGGAGGCTACTGATTAGCTTAAAACATTAAGTCATAGTAATTATGCTTTCTTTCCCATCCTTTTAACCAAGATCAAAGTTAGGCAAAGAAATGTTATCTATAAACATGGTACAGAATTAAGACAATGCCTTTTAATATATATAGGCCATAAGGATACATAGAAACAAATTAAAACAAAGATAATTCATCTTATTTGCTCCTTGATATTGTTCTACAGGGTCCTTGTATACTGCTATCAATGAATTAGGGATTTATTAGCTCTGAGTATCTTGGTGTAAAGTATATACTGTCAACTTATAAGTTACAGAACCTGGAGGCTCATTCCCAATAAAATACACTCAATAATGCCAAAAGCAAAAAAACAAAAACAAAAAACCAAAACAACAACAACAACAAAAAAAAACCCAACCACCCTTTGTTAAATTGACAGCTCTGTGTAAAACTCATCCAAACAACAATCTGTCTGACTTCTGTATGTTGAAATGTGAAACTAGCAGAACAAGGAACACTTCAGTAATAATAATAATCTTGCATGGAGAGTTTCCGCCTTTAAAGTTTGACTGAGGCATCATTCACGGTAATTAACTTTACCAATGCATAGCTAAGGGAGAGAATAAAAAGAATAGGAAGTGGGCAGGTGAGTGGAAAACATGAGCCTTCAGCTCAGTGAAAAGCTGGCAAACAGGCTTACCTCTTCTGACTGCTCACGAGTCTGCACGGGTGAAGTTCTTCTTCCCACAGTAAGTCGATGGCAGGGATAAGAGAGCCCTGATTCCGCAAGACACATCTGCAAGAAGTAGAATGTATCATTTTAAACAAAGTGCAGTTATCTTTCATAGATGAATTTTCTATTTCTATTATTCCTATAATTTCTGGAGCTAGGTTAGAAAGAAAGCTTACTCTATTAGCCTGGGCATTACATTACCAAGGCTTTGAAACTCTGAAACTTTTCCACACCTAAGATATTATGATAAACCAGGCATGGTGGCGCACACCTTTGATCCCAGCAGTTGGGAGGCAGAGGTGGGCGGATCTCTGTGAGCTCCAGAATAGATGGAACTGCGTAGACCCTGTCTTAAAATGGTGTGGGGAGCACTGTGGTGGTCAGGACTAAGTCTCATTAGAAAACAGAACAGATAGGAGAAACCAGAAATTGTACATAAAACCAAATTATACAGTTGGTTTGAATACCAATTCCTATTGTATTCCTACCGCATTCACTCACAGATTAAAATCCCAGTTTCCTAGTTTCCAGGGTACATGAGGAAGAGTATATGCCAATGGCAATGATGTCTTTATTTTACTGCACAGTTACAATGCTATTTATACATCAATACTAACACACAATTGTAAAGATTATAAGGGCTTATGAAGCTAAAATACACATGAAGAACTTACATGGTTTACATTCTGTTTACAATCCTTATTACCCTTGTAATCAAGAACACTATCCAAAGAATCTATCCTGCTTAGCAAAAACAATTAAGTAAGATATTTTTGCCTACTAAAACTTATAGTATATTTGATAGTAAATAAAATAAATTGAGGTTAAAATTGAAATTGGCCAAACATAAAAAAAATGACTGAAGTTTGAGTTTCATCATAAGTATCAATTAACTTTTAAGGAAATGGATTCAAAGAAAATACACTTAAAAATTTAAATCTGTTTCAGATTTAGCATGAAGAAAATACAATGGAAAAGGGTAACTTCAAATATACTTAACAAAGCAATTTTGAATGCCAATAGTTTGTGGTGATTATCAGTAACATTTTTATAGCATTATAGTGCATGCTAAATACGATTTATTATGTAATGGTATTTTATTCTCATGTTATCTCAGTGAACTCCTGTATCTACAGACTACTTAAATTTCACGTCATTCTAACTATGTAGAAGTAAAACATGGTGGCACACATTGTAACTCAAGTTCGGGGTGGGGTTGGAGGGGTAATATCTTCTTCAGGCTTCTGTGTGCTATGTATGTACATGGTATACTTACTTGCAGGAAAAACACATACACATAAAATAAAAATAAATTATTCTTAAAAACAAAACAATGCTTAAGATTGGAGGTGGAGCTTAGTGGAAGGGCACATGCTCAGCATGCTTGATTTCCATCACGCAAATCAACAAAACTGTTAAATAACCAAAAAAATGTATGGGTATCCCAGGCAAAGCAAAAGGCACACATTTTTTGTATTTAATGTAATTACATAAGTCAAACTTTCTCTTATTAACAGAAATAAAATATGGTATTCTTGGTACACTGAAAATATCCTTTGGTAACTTTGGGAGGTGTGAATTAATGTGACATAAAGTGAAGAAATACAAATATCTACAAATTAATAAGTTCATAGGCAGCAGACAATAGTGGGTGAGGCAAAAAGAATTCATATATGTTTTAAGCCTAATAATTTTAAATCAAATACTGGAATGAAAAATACCAGCTTCACATAAACACCTAAGTATGCTCAATCACATGTGATGTGTGCTGACACAGAAATGTGCTGAAAAAAGTCACGTGTTTAGCCAGGCGTGAAGACACACACTTTTAATATCAGTACTTGGGAGGCAAAGGCAGGTGTGTGTCTGTGTGTTTGAGGGAAGCTTGTGTTTTCCATATCACAGGTGAAAAGACTTAAATAGGTTCCGCAGTAAAAGATCAACCCAAAGGGTTTAGGAATACAGCATTGTTGGTAGAGTATTTGCCTAGTATGAACAAAACCTGGGGTTTCTATCTCTAGCTCCACACAAACTCAGTGTGCACCTGTCACGCAGACCTGGAAAGTTAAAACCAGAGGGTCATTAGAATATAATAACCCTTGGTCATACAAAGAACTTGAGGCTAGTCTTGGAATAGAGAGACTTAAACATCAAAAACCAAAATCAACTTAACTCAAAGATTCTGTTATATCATAATTCATTCCCACATTGCTTAATAAATGCTGCCTAAATAAATGAGAGATTCATTTTTTTTTTTTTTGTTTTTCGAGACAGGGTTTCTCTGTGGTTTTGGAGCCTGTCCCGGAACTAGCTCTTGTAGACCAGCCTGGTCTCGAACTCACAGAGATCCGCCTGCCTCTGCCTCCTGAGTGCTGGGATTAACGGCGTGCGCCACCACCGCCCGGCGAGAGATTCATTTTTTGATTAGATATAAAATATAGTGTCTGTCTTAAGGGAACATGTATACCAGGTGAGAGGAGAGATGAACAAAACAACAAGAATGGAATCTTCTAGAGGTGGGAAAGTTGGAAGGAGTATAATTTCATGCCTATAGCTCACTGGCTAATTATGCTAAATGAACTCCCATTACACAGCATAACCCACTACATTGGAATCTGAGAATTGTAAGTCTTTAAAGCAGTGTTAAAGATGGGGTAAATAGGAAAAACAGCTTTCTCTGTGTTTTCACATCCTTTGCATCCACGGTATTTTGTACCTATCTTTTAGTGCTTATATATATATCTTTGTGTGTGTCTCATTTCCTCTTAGACATATGGACAGGACCTTTTGCACTTCAAGGGCCTTCTGGTACTTAGTTTAATCCTTATTTTGTCCATGTTTGACAAATTGTCAAAACAATTGTTATTTAGAATCTAGTAATTCCGAAAGACCATGACATACTAATTGTTTTCCTAGACAAAAATATTACACATAGAACTACTGAAAGATTATTTACTAGTTCTTAGAGAGGTTAGTCATAAGTAGTTGATCAATTTATTACAGGGAGTGAAGTATCTAAGTAAAACTCAGAATACAGTCTAAAACCCAGAAGACACTCAAAAAAAAAAAAACTTACTGTAAAGACACAGTAGTGTTGGTTTTAAAAGGATATCAAAGTATTCAGTTTCTCCAAAGATAATACTGTTATTTATATTCTTTAGTCGAGATGAACTTTCATTCTTAAACATATTACTTAGGAATGATTGCAGTAGGCTCTTTTGAGCCACCAACCAGCAGGCAAATGATGACGTGGAAACATGTTACTACTTCTGAATGCTCAGCTTTATCTTAGCCTTCTTTAATCAGTTTCTTTTTATCTATGCTTTGCCTTGAGGCTTTTCACCTTTCTCCATTCAGTACGTCTTTCCTGTTTCCTCCCCGTCTGTCTAACTGGCTGTCAGCTGCCTGGCTTCTGGCCCCAGGCATCTCCCTTTCTTTTCCCTAGATTTCTCCTCCCACTTATTATCTCTGCCTGCCAGCCCTGTCTATCCCTCTACCGCCTAGCCACTGGCCATTTAGTTTTTTATTAGACCAATAAGGTGTCTTTGGCAGGCAAGTTTAAACAGCAACACATCTTTAGGTAATTAAACACATGCAGCATAAACAAATGCAACACATTTTCCAAGTTAAAGTAAGATTTTACAACATAAAATAATTTGCAAAATGGTAATTCCTGGGAAGGAAAAAAAATACTCAATAGAGCCTTCATATCTTATGAGTGAATACCATCAGACTGAGCCTGAAATTATACTTAAAATAATCATGAGACATAACTATATAATAAACGAGACAGAGATCATATTTGCAACTCATGGGCAGAAAGGACAAAGTCCTTGTAAGCTTTAACTGTAAGAACTGTACAAGCAGAAAGTCATTCTGTTTAGTACTTCCAACTTAATCACTAAGAAAATTGTTAGAGAATTCCTATAGATGAATAACACATATCTGAGGTTAAAATAAATAATTCTAATAATTATATATATATATGCCAATAACATATTAACAGTAACACAATTTTACAAATTCCACAATTTGTAAAAATATCAGAACTATTTCAGACATAAATACAGGCTTCCCCTGAAGTGTCCATCAGAAGATAAGAAGTTGCTTTGTCTTGAGTACTTACAAAGACTGTCTGTCCTACTACAGGCTGTCTGTTCAAACATTCTACTTCGCTCTATAATATACTGCATGTGAGGCAGATTATCCTGCAGTAACCCCAGTCATTCACGTTTCAAGAGCTTAGAGACCACACGTGAAGAATGGCCAAGAAGAAAAAGACAGCAATGCCAATTTTATGCCTGCTCACAGATATCTAGCTTCACAATTTCTAGACAGAAAGTATTTGTAAACAAGCTTGTAAACATACCTTAAAATATTTTGGAAAGACGGTAATACATTTTAATAGAACAAATGAAACTAATAAATGAAGGAAGCCAATTGTCCTAATAATATATTGCACAGCATTTTCTCCCAAAGAAAGAAGGTTGAACTAACAGATGAAAGGAAATGCCAAGTCCACAGTAGATGTCCAACAAATAATACATTATTTTGAAAGTGAATACTTGTGGCTTGGGAAAATAAATATAATGGGAGCATTATGATATGTTGAGTCAAAAGGTACTGAACCACCAACTACTGTAAAGAGGCTATGCTAGCAAATATTACTAGTAAAAATGGGTGTTTACAAGGAAAATGCATATAAAGTTTGAGTAAAATTATTTCATGAAATGTAACAGTGGACCAAGGAAACATCTATAAGCTGATATTACATATTATCATCATTTTTACTATGTAGATTTTTTTAGACTACAAATAAATATGTTCTACCAACAAAATATTGAATAAATATTGAAGTTGTTCCAAATACTGCTTAAATATAATCTAAAGGACTCTCTTAACAGTAGTCATAGCTTGAAAATAAGACCACAATTTTAAGCAAAAAGGAATGTATTAGGCAAGTTTATACCAGTCCACAAACAACAACTGGAACACAAGGATAGCATCATTTGATGTTTGAATTTTAAAAAGAAACCACCAACTGAATTTTCTGTTTAGTAATTCAAGGAAAACATAAGGATTCAAAATTTCAGTCGATTGCCAAAGGGGCAGAAGATGTCTGAGTATGGACTTATTTGGGTTAACATCTATTAATTTTATATATAAACTGGTGTGGTGCTTCACACACAGATTCACTATACACTGATCATTCAGGAATAGACTTTTAAAGTCAGTGTGTCTGACTTCAAATTCATTTCTAGAACTCACTACAGTGAATACTCCAGCTCCCCTGTTAGTTCTTATGATTGAAGCTCTACTCTGAAATTCTCTTGGCATTTGGTCTTCTAAATTCTCAACAAAAAAGGGACATTAGCACTTCTAAGTCATAACCTTGAAATCCATGTCCCCATCAGTTCATTGCCTCTCACAATGCAAATGTATTTAGTCCATCTCTAGAAGTTTGCATGCTCTTAATACTCCCTACACTCCAAAATAGAAAGCCTCTTCTGCAACTCAAGGTAAAATTTTGTGAGCTACAATAAAATCAAAAGTAAGTTAAACATTTCCAATATATAATGATATAAATAAACATTCTCAATCTAGAAGAGAAAAAAAGCAGACATGAGAGACACAGAAATGAATAGTTAGATCACAGCAGGACTGAAACCTAGCAGGGGAACCAACAAATCCTACAGTGCTGGGAGCCGATTCGAATAGCTGCCATTACAAGATGGCATTTGGCCCCAGCCTCGCTTGATAAACTCCATATTAGGGTTGCAGTTCTTCCACCGGAAAACAGGGTGAGTTGTTGTGATCTAGCTGCCCACACTTCCCCTGACCGGCAGGGGAACATCCTGGTCTGTAACTGACAAGGATGTTTCCCTGCTTTCTTTCCTGCCGGTGGGTCTCCAGATCAAGGTATCAAAAAGTTGCTAGGCAGACTCCCTATATAAGCAGCCATAGTTCAGAGCCCCTTGCCCCTTGCTTTCTGCTCTCCCTACAACGAAGAGGCTCCAATAAAGCGTGATTTGAGAAGAATCCTCGTCTGGTGGCTGTTCTTTCCTGCTGGTCAGAAACTTCGCCACACTACAGCTCCATGTCCATCATCTGGGGCTGATGATAGGATGATGATAGCATCATCCAAAAAGTTTTGGTAAGCTCACCCTCCATTCCTGCTGTGTGCGATACATAAGCCTCTTTCTTGAGATGGCTCTGCTCTGGCTACAGCTTTTCCTTCGTAGATAAACCACAGTCCTGGCATCTCCAACATTCTGGAGTGTTGTGGAATATTAATTTAAGATGTGTTACATTCATTTATGCTGTGGAATATTTGTTTAATGATACAAAGATGCGCTGCATTCTTCTATATTTTATGATTTTTTACTATATTTTTAAAACAATCGCATTTTACAAACCAATCCCAGCTCCCTCTCCCTCCACTCCTCTCACTCTCCTATCTTCTCAACCCACCCCCTCCACTCCTCTCACTCTCCATCTTCTCAACCCACCCCCTCCACTCCTCAGGGAGGGTGAGGCCTTCCAAGGGGAGTCAACAAAGTCTGTCACATCACTTGAGGCAGGACCAAGGCCCTCGCTTCTGTATCTAGGCTGAGCAAGGTATCCCTCCATAGGAAATGGGCTCCAAGCACTAGAGATAAATACTGGTTCCACTGTTGGTGGCCCCACAAACTGTTCAAACCACACAACCGACACAGACATTCAGTGGGCCTAGTTAAGTCTTAAGCAGGTTCCACAGCTCCCACTAGCTCGGGTCAGCTGTTTCTATGGGTTTCCCCATCATGTCTTGCCCTTTGCTCATAATATCGATAAGTGGATTCCAGGAGTTTGGCCCAGTGCTTAGCTGTAGATCTCTCCATCTGCTTCCATTAGTTACTAGATGAAGGTTCACTTTGATTACAGGGGAAGAGTATTTTTAGGTAATGTCTCCACTATTGCTTAAATTATTAGCTGGGGTCATTCTTGTGGATTCCTGGGAATTTCCCTAGTGCTTGGTTTCTCGCTAACCCCATAATGGTTCCCTCTTTCAAGGTATCTCTTTCCTTGTTCTCTCTTTCTGACCTTCATCCAACTTGACCTTCCAATCCCTCATGTTCTCCTCTTCTCTCCCCTTATCCCCTCCCCACTCCACTACCACTTGCCCCCCCCCCAAAAGCTGCCACTTTATTAAAGAAATCTTGTCTACTTTCCCTTCCAAGGGGGTTCATGTATGTCTCTCTTAGGGTTCTCCTTGTTGCCTATCTTCTCTGGGATTGTAAACTGTGTGTTGGTTATCCTTTGCTTTATGTCCGATATCCACTTAAGAGTGAATACATACTATGTTTGTCTTTCTCTGCCTGGGTTACCTCACTCAGGATGTTTTTTTCTAGTTCCATTCATTTGCCTGCAAATTTCAAGATGTCATTTTTGTTTGTTTGTTTTTAACACTGAGTAGTACTCCATTGTGCAAATATACCACATTTTCTTTATCCATTCTTCAGTTGAGGGGCATCCAGGTTGTTTCCAGTTTCTGGCTATTACAAAGAATGCTGCAATGCATTCTTTTTATGTTGCATTTGTTTAACTCTGTAAAGCTGTGTTATTTGGCCTATCTAAAACAGCTGATTGGTCTAATAAAGAGCTGAACATTCAATAGTTAGGCAGGAGAGAGAGGACAGGTGAGAATGGAAGGCAGAGAGAATAAATAGGAATAGAAATCCTGGAAAAAGAAAAGCGAGGAGCTGGAAAAGGAGGAGAAGAGGACACCAGAAAGCAGTCACTCAGCCAGCCACAGAGTAAGAAGAAAAGAAAGATATACAGAATTAAGAAAGGTAAAAAAGCCCATAAGCAAAACATAGTTAAAGAGAAAAGGGATAATTCAAGCTAGAAAAGCAGGCTAGAAACAAGCCACGCTAGGGCCATATATTCTTAAGCAAGAATAAGTCTCCGTGTATTTATTGGAGAGTTGGGTGGGGGCCCACAAAGAGTAAAAAACAAACAAACAACAACAACAACAACAACAACAACAACAACAACAACAAAACCCCTGCTTCACTGGGGTCTCCAATGTAAATGGAGATCAATGTAACTGAGATTACTTTCAGTTTCACACAGTGGACTGATGTGACTCCCTGGTAGGGACTTTGGTCCTGCCCCACATTATCCGGCCTCAGTAGAATACATTCTGTTGCAAGCTTGCTATAGAGCCTGAGAACCCTAGGAGACAGCTGCATCAACTGTGTACAGAACCTGGGAAAACAATTCCCTTGGAGGTTGTTTTTAAGCAGGGAACCCTTGAGTGGCATTCTAAGTTCAGGTTTTCTTCTTGCAATGAATCTGTAATTCCCTAAGATGGACTGTCCCAGGGACGAGCACAAAGTTCCTTTTTACTATGATAATCTCTTCAATAATCACAGCTACTTACTCAGCATTCACTTTGCCAGCAACTTTAAAAAGTCCTCCTTCCCTTGCTAAGAGACAGTTTCCCTACCTTTCTGTTCCACTTTTTGTTTTGTCTTAACATAGACCCAAATAAGAATTCTAAGCAGTAACCAACCAGAACACATCCTGAATGCTATTCCATCTTCAAACTTCTCGGTAAACAAGTTAGTGTTTCTGTTTCTATATTAGCCTTGTTCTCAGGAATGGTAGTGTCCTTTCTAGTGTGTTAATATTTTCTATCAGTATGTTTATGAAGGAAACACTGTATGTTTTCATAATTATGTGAAAAAACATAAAGAAGATTCCAAAATTTGACCTAAAAGTGCTTTTGTGACCTTTCAGTACTTTCAAATAACTGTGATTTTATTTGTAAAATGGTATTTTCACATAGTACATAGTTCACAATTAACAACTTTTTGTTCTCTTTTAAAGATACTGATCAAAGACTCTCAAGAACTTTAGTTGTATCAATGAGCATTTAGCACTGAGATTAACTTTTTATTTTATTTTTCTTGAGACAGGGTTTCTCTGTGCAGTCCTGGTTGTCCTGAAACTCACTCTGTAGACCAGGCTCATCTTGAACTCAAAGATCCGTCATTTGTCTGCCTCTGCCTCCCAAGTGCTAGGATTAAAGGTGTCAGCTACCATGTCTTTGCTTCCTGAAGAGTGTGGCCACCTTTCTCACTTCTTTGTCATGATGAGCATTCTGTCTGCTATGAGTCAACGTACACCCTCCGTAAGGGGCTTTTGTCAATTATTTGCTCACAGGCACAACAGTAACCATTATAAGAACTGGAATACAGACTACAATTGTTGCTATTCTGAACCTGTTTGGTTGTCAGCAGGCATTTAGAACTTCAAGCTACAGAAGCGCTAATACGTTATTAAGCAGACCTTAATGTCCCATTTTGTTGGGAATTCAGAAGACCAAACGCCAAGATTCAGAGTGGACCTTCAATCATAAGAACTAACAGGGGAGCTGGACTTTACCAGGGATTGGACCAGAGGCTCTTTGTCTTACATTGTGGCAAAGAATCAGCCTGGGTAGTTATTAAGGAATTAAATTATTACTTTTTGGGTTTAAAGACTGGGCTTCACTGTGCAGCCCAGGCTGGCTCCAAATTGAGGTTCTCGTAACTCAGTCTCTCAAGTGTTGGGATTACAGATGGTGTGTGTTACTTTACACAGCATAATTAACATTTTAAAGATGTGAATACTAAGGTTATATAAATGAAGAATCTTGCTCATAGCCATGCAGGTAAACTACACAGGGGAAGATAAAATTAGGACAGGAGAGTTTATGTTATACCCAACGGTAGTGCCTTACCATATCTATATCTATATCTATCTATCTATCTATCTATCTATCTATCTATCTATCTATCTATCTATCTATCGCTTGTTTTGTGGTCAAATAGACAGTAACAATTTTCTTTGGCTTCATTAAAATAACCACACCTCTTAGCCTTCACTTATAGGTACTTTATAGCAAGTGCTTCTTCATTTAACATACAAAACTCTGCAAATTTAGGATTATGGTTGCATAGATCACAAGCCAAGTTTCAAGAGACAGAGCAATTTATCCAAGTGGAAGTGGATTGGCCTCCAATGACTAGGAAACTTTCTACTACATCCCTGTTCTAAAATAAGTTATTTAAATACAAGAAGCCCTGAAGATGACTAACTTCACTCTAATGCCACTCTAAAATTTCGAGTATAGTCTGATGGTGCTGACACACACCTCTAATCACAGCACTCAGGAGGCAGAGGCAGGCGGATCTCTGTGTTTGGGGCCAGACTGGTCTACACAGCCAGTTCCAGAATGGTCAGGGCTACACAGAGAAACCTTATCTTCTCAAAGGCTGTGTGTGTGTGTGTGTGTGTTGTGTGTGTTGTGTGTGTGTGTGTGTGTGTGTGTGTGAGAGAGAGAGAGAGGGGGGGGGGATGCACAGTTCGGCTAGAAAATCAATGAAGCATTTATAAAGTCAAACTTAGTCAAGAATTTAAAATTTCATTTACTGCCAACCAGAGTATACATCAAAAAGTTTATTTTTTATTCAAAAAACCAAGGGATTTTTTTTCTCCCTTTTAAATCACTTGTGTGGTAGAAATCACAGAGCTTTAATTTGCAGCAGGTTGACGCAAGCTTATTAAGAAAACTAGCTACCAAGTGCACATCGACTTGTCTGGGCTAGCCCACTGCCACATTCTTGTAGCAGGGTTAAATAGCAGTTTAGTCACCTCACAAGAAAGTGCACTGTTAAAAACACTAATAATATTCTGGAACCACTGGAATATTAAAAAGATCAAGATCAATTATCTAAGAAACCCTGTGAAAATAGCTTTAAAAACTATTTGTCACCAGGCTATGCTGTGTTATAGTCCTCAATTGATCCAGCAAGTTGGTAAGACTTAATGAAATAAAGAGCAACAGTAACAAGTCTTGAGGTGTTTGCTGAGAACATAATCTCATATGCTGATAACAAATGAGGAATCAGAGTTGGAAGAAAACGAATGGCTGCTCACGGGCCTCCCTGTAGATCCACCAGTTATTACCATCGAGAGAGCCTTAGACTTCACCATGTGCTCATCATTTATAACCTTTGCTGACACTCTTCAGAGAGAAGCTATCAGTATGCCCACTCCCAGATGCCTACTGGTTGTTCTACACATCACTAAAAAAGATTCCAAATTGAGAGGACATTCATTCCCTGCCTCTCATTTACAAGGAGGTATCAGCTACAGATGATAAAGCTCTCTACCTGAGGCTTATCTTGTAATAAACATGTTATCTTGGAGCCTAATGTAAACTTTTCTAAATAGTTGCAAAATTCAAATAAATATTTAAATGTTTTCTAAAATGCCATTTTGTTAAAAAAAAAAAAAAAAGCCTCCTCTTACCTCCTCTGGTTCCTCCTCTTACCTCCTCTGGTGGTGGTTTTGTTTTGTTTTGTTTTTTTAACATTACAATTGTCTACTTTTAGGATTCTTCATACTGGTTCAACGTAAATTTAGTTTTGGGTTATCAAAACACGTTGACCAATACAAAAAGGCTTTAAATTTTGTCATTTAAAATCTGCTTAAGCTCCCAAAATCAGATTACACCATGGGGACATGAAGAACAGAATAAGAACTCTTATTAGTAAATATGAAACCACAATATTTTGGACTTGGCAATTTTAATGATTCAGTTGAGTGCTTTAGACGTTCTGAATCATTTCAGAATATAACACTACTTGCCATGGGCATTAAATTACACAATAAAAACTGAAGCCCTAATAGCAGATCAGTCTGAGTCTACCCAGGGGCAACATCTCTCTACATCTGCTTAGAGAGAACAGTCAGTGTTACCTGTAGAAAGTATTAACTTCAGGAAAGTGGGTAAGTTGTTACTGATGACGAACTGCAAATCACAGAAGCCACTTGAGCTGAAGGGAGGATTCTAACTCTACTCTTTCCCAGAAAGGCCAATAGCCCAGCTGTGAAGGAAAATGCCTCTTTGTTTCCAAATGCCTGTCACAATCACTTTTGTCATTTCATTGCTTCTGAGCACCCTCTGGTGGAGGGCAGAAGAGAGAATAACTCTCCGTATTACTCAATCATTTAGAGCTAGTTGATGAATATGCATTAACCATATAGTTGTTTACAGTCTATAATTTAGTCATTCAATCAACACTTATGTTCTTACTACACATCAAAATAGTATATAGATAACCTGGCTTTGATATTAATGATATTTCCTGGGAAAAGTGTTTGATCTCATGAGATCTCAGTTTGCTCATCTGAGACAGGAGAATGATCTCTGTTGACAGCAATAAAAAGATGACGCCTGAAAAAGTGCCTAGCGTAGTACAGATAACTTTGTAACACACACACACACATTTTGTCTTTGGCTCAACTCCTTGAGAGACAGCAGGGTCACCTTACATGTTTTCAGTTACAAGGCCTGTTTCTTTCTTTAATAGTCTAACCCTAAGAGACGATGTAAGTGTTTTTACACAAGCTAATGTAACTATACTTAGGCTAATTAGCATGTGTACTGAAAGATACATAAAGCACCCTAATAAACTACTTAATCTTTCCATGCCCACAATATTCAAAATATGCTAACCAATGTTCATTAAATAGATTTTCCTAAGTGAACAAAAGAAGTCTAAATTATTTAAAGGCTTATTTCCTGTTTTATAACATTATTATAAATGCTACCCCATGGACCGTGTTTGTTTAAATATATTGTGGCTCTGAGTACTTCTAAGAGCCTATCTCTAATATCATTTACTACCTGCTTATTAGCAACATTTTAAGAAATTTATGTTACAACGCATTATCCAAAAGTTGATCTGGAAGCTTGCAAAATGGCCCAGCAGGTAAAGGCATTTGCACCCAAGAGCACAGTCTGAGTTCAATCTCTGGAACTCACTTGATGAGAGTACCGCTTTACAATAGTTCTTCACTGACACTGACTGTGGTTCTCTAGCCTCCACACATGGGCTGGCACGTATGTGTGCGCGCACACACACAAACATACACACAGAGTGGGGTGGACAGATGGAGAAGAAAAAAAGAAAGAGTTTGAAATGCAAAAGGAGAACCTACTTGGGCTAGGAATATGACTTAGTGGTGGAATCCTCGTCTAGCAGGGGTGAGGCCCTACAGGTTGAATTCTAAACACCACAAAGCAGAATTTGCTATAGTCATACCATTTAATTACTATGAGACAAAAAGCAATAACTTTAGGAGATCAAGTAAGTCTACTGAGACCATCTAGCTGAAATACTTTTAACAACCTATAAGGCAGGCATGTGCATGTGCGTACGAGCATATACACACACCTGCCCCTTTGCCACAATTAAAACTGCCTGTAATCGGATTCTGTGTTTAAAACACTGGTGGATTAACATGAAAAGAAAACTCTGCAATACACACCACTGTATCTGGGTTACATTCACAGATCTAGAAAAATTCTCGCTTTTTTGTTCGTTTTGTTTTCTTAAAAAGAAAGTGGAAAAAAACTGAACTAGATGACTTTAAGCTTTTTTTTAAAGCTTGTCCTAAACAACCTCCCCCAAACACACTGGTTTGGTGTTCAAGACAATAACCTGGATCATCTTTAGTCATCACTAGCTACTACTCCTTCGAATCTCTATTTAGGTTTGTTTACACACTGATCCAAGAGTCCTTTGTGCCTTCCTACCCCTAGGCTTTTGCCCACTCTATTCTATTACACAGTTCATTGTCTACTTATTATATAACAGCTGACAAAATGTTACTTATTGTCTTGTTTATTGGTATGTGAAAGGCATTTGAAAAGATAGGAGTGAATGATTTCACAACTCACACTAATACTCTTAAACAACTACAACTACCCCTGCCTTCTAAAGTGCACGGTATCATTTGGTGTGACCTCAGCCTGTGGCATTTGGACAGATCTCTTAAGAATAGGTGCCTTTGGGCTGGAGAGATGGCTCAGAGGTTAAGAGCATTGCCTGCTCTTCCAAAGGTCCTAGTTCAATTCCCAGCAACCACATGGTGGCTCACAACCATCTGTAATGGAGTCTGATATCCTCTTCTGGCCTGAAGGCATACACAGAGACAGAATATTGTATACATAATGAATGAATGAATGAATGAATGAATGAATGAATGAATGAATAGGTGCCTTTTATTCAATTAGTTCCTAGGAGAGGACAAGTAGCATAGGTGAGAGCTGAAAAGATGAAGGCATGGGCAATGTCAGAGGCCAAGGTTTTACGTGGGTGGGCCGAGGAGCTAGAACAGAGGGGAAAATCAAGTCTCTAGATCTTCTGAGGCAACAGACTTATATGAGAATTCTGACACTGGAGAAGAGGTACCCTCACGAAAGACAGCTGCACTGCTTTGGTGATTGAGATGGAACGCAGGACAGGCTGTTTGAGAAAGGGAAGAGTGTGTCAAACCAAATAATGAACCATAAATTCTCCTCCATGTCTTCCAAATCATGTTTAACTGTGACAAGGAAGTCATGGGAAATATGTGTCAATATAAGGCAATGTCTTTGGAAAGCAGAAGTCATATGCTCCCTTGAGAGGAGTTAGAGCAGAGTGATTATGAACGTGCGCTTCAAAGCTATAGGCCAGAATCTGAAGTCTCTGTCTGCTAACAACTATGTGACACTGAACAGGCCTTCTACTTTCTTAATCTATCTGTAAGTCATAACACTGCTGTGAGGTTTAAAATGGTTCAACAAATTTGTCTGACAGAACATCTATATGCCTATCTATCTTCTAATCTACCTATACTAGATATTAAGCATATTTTAAGTAGATGAAAATATTATTCATCTGCTTAACTAAATAGGTGACCACACTGTGCTAAGAACTCAACTAAATGAAGGAGATACAGCCAAAGCTGAATAGTTTCTGCTTAATGGTTTACTAGGGTAAGAATTTTAACAAAGTTTATATAGTGCTAGCTCTTTTGTATTTCACTACACCAATTCTCATTTTCACTGCTTAGGAATAATGGACACAGCCTGATTGGACACATTACCATTCCACAGGAAATGGCAGCTCAGAACTCCCAAGACCACAAAGCTAGTAAATACCAGAGTGGACTCATAATATAAGTTGATTCCTAGCCTTTCATGAAAGATGTCGTTTTCACATGCAATGTGAACCATCCTAGATACCTGTGGAAAATGATAAAGCTAAATTATGAAGGAAAAAACAGTTAGATCTCTAGGTCTCATTTGATTACTGGAAATACAGAATTGTATTTTAAGGCATTAAAAGGAAGGAAGGAAGGAAGGAAGGAAGGAAGGAAGGAAGGAAGGAAGGAAGGAAGGAAGGAAGGAAGGAAGGAAGGTCTCTCATCCAAGTACCAATCCTGCTGAACTCCCAGCATCAGAACAGATGGGAGACATTCAGAGTGATATGGCTGAGGACAGGAACAATTTCTGTAGAAAATATTATTTTTAAAAAATAGTTTCTAAGCCGGGCAGTGGTGGCGCATGCCTTTAATCCCAGCACTTGGGAGGCAGAGGCAGGCAGATCTCTGTGAGTTCGAGACCAGCCTGGTCTACAAGAGCTAGTTCCAGGACAGGCTCCAAAACCACAGAGAAACCCTGTCTTGAAAAACCAAAAAAAAAAAAAAAAATAGTTTCTATAGGCAGAAAATTCTTAAAGGAAAATTTCATTTTGACTTTTACATACTTCTCAGACAAAGAAAACATTATTAATCATTTGAATTATTTTGTTGTACAAATTATACTTTAAAAAATGCCACTATAGGCCGGGCGGTGGTGGCGCACGCCTTTAATCCCAGCACTTGGGAGGCAGAGGCAGGCGGATCTCTGTGAGTTCGAGACCAGCCTGGTCTACAGAGCAAGTTCCAGGACAGGTTCCAAAACCACAGAGAAACCCTCTCTCGAAAAAAAAAAAAAAAAATGCCACTATAAAAAAAAACATTGAATTGTGCTTAGAGAACAAACTGAAAGATTTATTCAGTTTATCTGGTTCATAATCAATTCAAAACCAACAGCACTTGCATAATGACCTCAGGTTATTCAATTTATCACATACATTTCTTGTTTCATAAGGACCACTCCACAACATGGAACATTTCTCTAACTGAAAAGCAAACTTGAAAATATTTTTCTGATTGTGAAAGTATCCTTTCCCAGAGATTTCATAGCATAATGGGTGACTAAATAGAAAGTACGAGAAAACAAAAAGTTCTGTCACTAAAACTTACTGCAAACAATAAAAATAAAACATGTACTAAAATTTAAAATGTGTAAGTACCTAATAATTTATACTTCATAATGATACTGCAATTCTTTTAATTATGTTCTAGGATAAATGTCTCATGAAAGGTATTAGCAGTCTCTGTTAAGTGGGTGAGCGCACTCCATCTCGGCCGCAGTGTGCTCAGGTTCTAAAGCCGCAGTGCTTATTTTATCTCTGCACAAAGTGTCGCTGAGATAATTACTGCTGACAGCTTTATTCAAGGTTCATTTCACTTTTTCTGCTATTTTTCTCTGGTTAGAAGTTCAGCAGAACCCATGGGAAGCCACACCCCTCACACCTGTTAGGCTTCTTCATGTTACTGAGGGCCAGTGTGGACATGTCACTTCAAATTAGCATTGTACCAGGGCGCTAACTGTGACAATTACTTATCACAGGTTTAATGTAAAAAAAAAAAAGTTTCTAATTCAACCACAAAAACAGTGTCCCAAAATGTAATTTAAACCTATAAAAGCAGGTTGCATAAAAACATCCAGAGAGTCGCAGAATAGGTTCCCAGGGTTAGCTTTATGAAGGATTTGAATTATGCAAGAATGCTACACAACTGAAAACATTTCCTTCTAAAGAAAACTAAAGCAAAAAGGTAAACAAAAGGGGCTGGCTCAGTGGGTAAAATGCCTGCTGTGCAATCCTGAAAACCCCAGATCCCTAGCACCCACATAAAATATAGCACCCACATAAAATATAGACTTGTTGGCCCACACATGGAAGTGAAGTACTGGGAGGGAAGACAAGCGGATCCCAGGGGCTCACTAGCCAAGCTAGCTGAAATAGTGAGCTCCAAGTTCAGTGAGAGACCTTGTGTCAAAACAAATGGGAAAAGTGATCAAGAACATTTAGATTTCAACCTCTGGTTTCTACATGCACACCCATATGCAAACGTGCCCACGCACGCGTGCGCACACACACACACACACACACACACACACACCACAGAGCAGTCAGCAATAACATTTTACTATGCTGCAATGGTAATGAGTGGCTCTTTTAAATTTTCATCATCTTTACTTGAATGTGTGGTTAATTTTGTTAATTCTTTTGTAGTAAGACATTTAGAATCAATAATGGAATATCTAGTCAAAGCAAAGCAGCTATATCTAAGCTTATCAAGGGAAAGGCATAGTTTTATATGATCTAGAGAGGCAACAAACATTCTTTTATGCCTTTAAACTTGCAAAATAGAAAGTTATTATTGGAGAGTAGATATTAACCTAAAAGAAAATACTCATATTTTAAAATATATTTAAAGCTAGTTATTATAATCCTCTGTTTCAAACGCAAAATATTCACAGAATTACCCGAGGTCTGAAAAGACCTGGGATAGAGGAGACGGTTAATGTGGACTGCTGAGAGGCTAATTGTGGATCTTCAGCTAATTACTTTCTGCTGATAGGGATTTAAAAAACAAATAAAATAGTCTTTTATTCCATTTTTTCTTCAATTTGAACTAAAAAAAAAACACAGAATAATAAAGGCTATGCTCAAGATACTTCATTATTTGCTATTTAAATGATGATCCAAAATTCTGAAATATTTGTTTACATCATAACCAATGCTAATATGCACTAGCAAAATAACTGTGAGCAGATTTATATTTGCCACAATGTATACAATATTATTCACAAATGCCCAAGGTCCATTGTTTATTACATGCTCAAAGGTGAAAGGAATTCAATATTCATCACCCACCAACACCCCCCCCCACGAAGGCTGGAGGATGCCAGCCAGAGTTAATGGAATCTGGCTTTATAACAGATTCTAAAAACTAAATATGCATGAAAAGCCAAAGAGAAAAAAAAAATAACACTGAACTGGAAATTCAGTAAAAGAAATAGTCTGCAAAAATAAAAAAAAAATCATGCCTACTTTATGGCAATCGTGATATGGCAAGATTAATACAAAATTTTAGCATCGTTAACAGTTTGACAAATTTTTAATACCATTATATATATGAAAATACACAGAAGTGTTTGATATTTTTAAAAGAAAAATTTTGTTTTCTAGCATTTATAGTTACGTATGAATAAAATCTTAATAAAATCAACATAGGAAATCTTAATTAGAGTCAAGGATCTTAGAAAAATGGGCCCTTTGCCTTATTCTACAGTCAATATATTCACAGGGAATTGAACCAAACAAATGGTTCTTCAATTTTTTGATGAAGAGATTGTATTAATCTAAGAGCCTCCTAATGTTAGAAAGCTACTGTGTTAATTTGTGGCCACTTCAGCTCACCCTAAGAACACAGCCTTTCATACAGTCAAAAATACAACTTCCCCTGCTTTACATGCATGGAGAGTACCAGCCGGCTGGCTGGCACACATCTCGTCAACAGAAGATGCCATTTACCCCTCAAACACTGTGAAAATCTTTGGATAGCAAATATAGGAGCTCCCGATATTTTTTCAGCAGTATCTAATTCCTTGGCAAAACTCAGGCATTTATGCTAATAACTCTGACTAGACATATGGACAGAGTTCTGCTAGGTCTCTACTCCTGGCTTTTACGTCTCAGAAAAACAGTCTAGATTAGCTACATTAAGTTAGAAACACCAACAAAAACGGTACTAGTTAGAAATGAGAAAAACTAACTTCACCTTGCTAATTATTCATTCATAGCCCATTTCAGCCAAGTATGTTTTTTTCCTTCTGCTTACCCCTAACCCTTGTTTGTAAATCTCTAACATTTCTGGTTTCTAAGACCATATACCTCACTGGTAGAGTGTTTGCTTGGCATGCACAAGACTCAAAGATTTAAACTTTAGCATGGGTGTGCGTGCATGTGAGCCTACATGTTAGTCTGAAAGAGCCACAGGGTTGGATGTATCTATACTCAGACACCATATTCTACAGCCCTTAAGGACAGCATTTCTAGTATCACAGGTCAAACAGTTGCTTTGTACAACCTACTAATATAGTAAGTCTGTCCACTTTCCTTGCCAAGATAAAATAGAAAAGACTTCTAATTTTACAAGAAATACAAAGCTTACCTAGTTATACAATTCAAAGCCTAGAAAGTATTCTACGTGAGATAAGTACTAAAATCTATTATTGAAGTTCAAATAACTAAGTCTAAGTGAAAAGTATTTAACAGGAGATGGCAAGTCAATAAACTAAATATAAACTACTCAAGTTCAAAATAAATGTGGTCTAAACATTTCAATAAAGGTGTACTAGTAGTTTTATATTTAATATTACTGTTTAATATCTTTTTTACAATAAGACAGTTATTTTATGGGCATCAGGAAAATCAGCATAATTCAAACACTATTTCAACTAGATTTTGGTAGGCATGACTCACAAGTTTATAAGGGTAAATAATATAGCTGATAAAAAATACATACAACTTATAGGAAGCAATAAAGCTTTCCCCAAGAGTCATAGACCATCTAAGAAAACCCAAGAATTGGGCATGGGAAACTTGGCTTCGAGTCACTGGCCAGAGGAGTGGAAGAGCCTTGTCACTGCCCTTTGATGACTCTTGAACTTGAAGATAAGACCGTATGCTGAAGAATCCACACAGTTCAGACACAGGTCTTGAAGCAACTGAATTGCAAGTGATCTGGAAGCCCCCTACCTGAGGTCTGGTTCTCACAATGATCAAGGGTGCTATGCAAACTCAAAGGCAGAAAAAGCAATCAATGGTCTGAACCCAGCTATCAAGAACAACAACAACGGCCAGAATGACAAGATGCCCATAAGGGTGCATAGCGGCACTTTTATCTTGGTGGTAACAGTCATCTACTTGGACTTAACACCCACTATATAATAGAAGTACTATAAACTTAGTAAGTACTCAAAGCTGATGAGTCATATACCCTAAAATAAATCATACTACTACTACTGACCAGTATAATTTCTAACTGTGTTCTAAATACTTTATAACTACCACAGATGAGTCTAACTTTTATCCCTCATTAAGGAAGTTTCTTTCTGCAGCAGACAGAAATCATTACAGAGATCCAGAACTGGTCAAAATGCAGAGAACAATTGACAGTATGGTGCCAATGCCAACTGGATACATCTATAAAACAGCCTCTACACTTAAGCCTCAGGAAACATTGCTGGTGATGGTGGGAAATGTATGAACCAGAAGATTAAGATGTCTACTGCGAGGCAGTATCTTCTATATATGACAGGAAAACTATACTCATGGTATCTCAAAAATTCGATCATCTAAACAAGACTTGCACAATGACAGCACCAGCTGACATATCAACAGACCCTATCCCTAGATGAAGACTTGTAAGCATTAAATGGGGAAATCGGTCTTCTCAGAGATGAGTTCCCTGATAGGTGACCCAATCACAACTGATGGGTTCTAAATGCATATACATATGAATGACACTAAATGAACTCAGCAGGGTGTATATATCCATATATACACACAATACTAGAATTATATGTAATATAATTAATAGTATATGTAATAATGTAATATTTGTATATGTGACAATAAAAGAAAAGGCATGATTAAGAGGGAAGTATGAAGAACACAGGAGTTGGGAGGAGAGTGAAAATTACATAAAACCACTTATGTAAGAAATATTTTTAAAAATTAATTGAAAAACCTTTGAATTGGTATAGAAACTATATAATCATGTATTGGGCATAAACAATACTCTAGCACAATTAAAAATGTAAAACCATTGGAAAATGCCTTCTAGAAGTGCTACAGTCTTACCCAAGTGTTGACTAGAGGTATAAAGATGTAGTGGCCTATGCTGTATCTGGTACAGTCATATATAAGAAGGTATGAAACGTGTTAAACTTGCTTTTTACCCCCTGGTAGTTCTGTAAACTTTTGTATATTCTGAAACCACTAAAATATTATGTGCATTTGATCCTTAACACTTCTTAGTAAACTGAAGCACTGTCTGTATTTTTAGTGTAGGGCCCTAAATAATATTCTGCCTATGACTAATAAAACCATCTCCTCCCTTGACGTCCAACCTTCTACGATTATCCTCTAGATGTCTCAGACAATAAACTCAAGAACAGTATTCCTGGCACTATTTTACGTTTACTTTTAATCTGAGGAACCAGAAGGTCATTTCTCTACATACTTATGTGCACCTGCTTACCTGTTGCTTTTCTGAGTATCTGTATACACACATGTATGCAATAGGCCTTTATAGTGAGCAAACGAACAGACAGCAAAATTCTTACAGCTAATCGTATTTTAAAAAGCATTTTGATATATGATAAAAATAGAACTTTATTCCTAAATCAGGTATTACTTCTATTAGGCACTCAATCCTGAATTTGTGTGTGTATATGTGTGTGCGCATGTTAGATTGAGTCTCACTATATAGCCCTGGCTGGCCAGGGATTTACTATGTCGACCAGGATGGCCTTAGATTTATGACAATACTCCTTCCTCTGCCTCCTAATTCTAAGATTACAGGTATGTTCCATTATGTCTAGCTCCTGAAGTATTTGTGTAGCTGAATGTTGCAAACTGAATATAAAAAGTGTTGATAAAGTTAATTCTTAACAGACAGATATCATTTGGGAGCACTAATTATAAGTTCTATAAAATTCTCAAAAGAAAATTTAAATTTTAAAATAGCAAAAAAAAAATTACCTACTGAGGGAAGATTACTTCTACTCCCTTTCAATACTTACTTATATAATTGGACAACACTGACTATTTTCTAAGTTTTCACATGGCCTTGAGTCAAAAGAAATAGTCCTAAGCTGACACTTAAGGAAAAAAATTGTAAATTTGAGTTGAATAAATTTACTGGAAAATGCCACAGTTAAAGAAAAATGAAAATAGTGACTCTAACAAAACACTGAACAACTTTTTCAGGGCTGGAATGGACAATTTTATATATTATTTTTAGCAACATGTAGTAACAATGATATATATCTTCTTTAGAAAATGGACTAAAATTTCTAAGTAAAATAAACGATGATTTGAGCAGTAATGTAAGCTTTATTTTTTAAAAGATGATATTGCAGTTGACATTCTAGAATATTTTACTAATTTAAATCTGTTTTAATTTTAGCTATTCTACTTTACTTACTAAAAAAATTATACATTAATATTATAGAGAATCATTTAATTTTAGATATAGAGGACAATTTGGATTTAACATTTATTAGAAATCTACTCTTTACTGTACCTTTAAAATTCATTCTCCTACTGTTCATCAATAGAAGAGCTCTATGAGGTATTACTACTTCCATCTTCAAGGCAAGAAAACATAAGTTCTGAGAGCGTTTGTTCATAGTAGACCTGAAATCTAATTTTAATTCAAGTGGTTCTGATTCCATAATCTATACCCCTTCACCCATATGAAAGAAATGTTCTGATTTAATAGTTAAGCAATTTATATTCGTTATCTCATTTAATCCTAAAGTTAATATACCCTGTATGACAGATAAACACAGATTTAGCAAACTAGCAAGTCTGAAGGTACTTTAACTTTCTTAAAGTTGTGGTTATAACCATTTTCTTTAAATAATAATAATAATAATAATTTCATTAATTTGGGTAGGGTTTCCCTACATAGCTTTGTCTGGCCTGTAACTCACTATATAGACCAGGCTGGTCTGAAACTCAAAGACATCTGTGTACCTGTCTCCAAAGAGCTGGGATTAAAGGTGTGCTCCACTGTGCCTAGGATAAGCATATTCTCTAATACAATTCATTTGTCTATTAATGAAACAAAAGTCCAGAGAATTTAGAAGGCATGGTCATGAATTACAGAAGGGCTCCATGAATCTTCAGGATTCAAAGTACCATATACCCCTATTCTACATTCTGTCATTCAAGATGCTCAAACACAATGATTACCATCACATAATCCAAAGATCTCCTAAATTACCGGTACCATATGAACTCTTCCTCAGCTAAATTGACATTATCCAAACTGGACTTTTTCCAATTTCCTAACCTTAAGTTTTTACTCAATTTGTTTGAGGGACACTTACCATGCATTATTGTAAACAACACAAAGCAATAACCACATGGTCAGTCATAGGTCATGCTGGATAAAATATCTTTTAGCTTTATGAATCCAAGAAGCTCACAAAAGTTAGCTACTTGGGGCTTAAGAAAGATTCCATGGCATATAAAAATGCAGTAGCAAACAACAATGAGCTAATTTCTAGTCAAATGGGATATCCTCAGGGCATACTCTTAAGAATTTGGTTTCCTAGGATACAGTTAATTGTATGCTTATGGGAAAGAGTGGTGGGCACAACTGTGCACAAGTGACAGGCAATTTGGAGTTTCTTCTAGACTTGCTTGAAGGTCTAGCTTTCTCTATCAACAAATACCACCTTGGTACAGTAGGGTCCCTTAATATCTTCTATATTATGACATATCATGTTCTTCTAAAACCTGATGCTATTTTTACCAGCTCCCAGCTTTATGGATCCTTACTTTTATTGAGTTTCATCTCCTCAGAACCCCGAGTACCAAATAACTCAAAACATCTATTAAGCTTGAAGCAGCATTGCTGAGTGGACAGCATGGGAGGGCTCCGCTGGATTAGATCCATTCACTGCTACTGTGGCATTTTGTAGTTTGAAATTTTCAGGAATTTTAGATTAGATTTAAAAATTCCTCACTGAAGAAAGGACACACAGCAATGGGCTGGTGTAACTAAACCAAAGAACCAAAGAGACGTTTTGGTAGACAAGTTGGAGATGGATCTCAAACAAAGATGCAACTTTACAATGTTCTACTTATATACCTTCTGAACTTCAGAGCTCCATAGGAGTTTAGGTGCTTATATTGTGGGCAGTAGAAAAAGACTAATGATTTGAAACAGGTGATTAACGTTATTAATACATTTAACAAAAACATTTCATATTTCACAAAAACTGATAAACAGAGTGGGCAAGAATGGGAGACATGAAAACAGGAGAGTGGTGAGAGCTGCAACTATGAAGGAAATAAAAGAACTATAAGGAGTCAGACCAAGGGACTGGAAGGGCTGGAACTGAAGGCAAATACTTCCAGCATCTGTTTGCATCATTCTGAGATCAAAGTAAAATTCAGAGATGCATAATCTGCACTAGAAAGATTCTACATTAGTAGATTAATTGTGGAAATTTTCTCCATTTTCATGATCTGTTACATTCTGAAGCACATTTCTGCAAGTATTAACTTATTTGAAATATATATTAACTAGTTTTAAAAAATGGGAAGTCAAGGTTTGTGGGCATTTATTTATTAAAGGCATATATTATGTCCCTACTATCTAAAAGGCAGTGTGATACCATTATAAAAACATTTTTTGTTAAGGCTGGAGCTATGTAGTTCAGCTGTACAATTGTTTAACATGCACAAACCCTGGGTTTTATTTATAGCACATGTGAGGGATGCACTCTAAAAATGACAAAAATGTCACAGATTATTTCAAAATAGGAAAAGATCAAATATTAAATATAAAATCACAACTATTAAAAACAATGAAATAATAATTTCAATGAAATAGCTGAGTTGGAAGAATTAATACAAATTACACAGGAAATATTATGCTGAAGAATGAAAGGCTCATGAATGATGGGGCATTTGAAGAAACAGCACCCCCAAAATGGAGATGACAGAGAGTAGAGAACAGAGAGTAGAGAAATAGTACAATGACCTAAAGCAAAAATCAGAGGATGAAAACCGCAGTCAACAAGTTAAGAAATTTGGTCCTTACTTGTGAGGATTCAACAGGGAGATAGATTGGATAGAGTTTTATCTTTTTTAAAAAAATATTATTCTAATTTTGTGTGAAGAACTAACTAAAAGGAAGCAAGAATGACACAAAAAATTAGTTTGGAGGCTTCTACAAAAATAAAAAATTACAGACTCAATAATCAGTTAGTAGTGTACACTAGGAAAAACAGCAGAAAGAGAGACAACTGAAGAATATATAGGAGTCAAGCATGATGGGAATTTAGACACGCATCAAGGATAGCTTCTATGTTACAAACAGAATTAGGATGGATAGTGGTACCATTTATGAAACTAGGGAACATCAGAAGAGGGTTAGATAAGGCCAAGTAGCACATGAATTCAATTTTTATTATGTTGAAATCAATTCTGTTATTTTGGATTTAATGTCCTTTGGGATATCTAAACAGTGATGGTAAGGTACTTCTGAATAAGGGAAGAGTATTTCAAGAAGGAGCTTTCAAAAGAGTCAAATACTGCAGAAATGAAAACTACCAAAATGGCTGTTCCTTCTCCGCATCAAGAGAACAGATAAACGTTATGTAATATCTAAACACAATGTTATATAGCATGACAACAAATGGCAAATACATTAGAATACAGATCTATTTCACAAATCTGATGTTAAACCAAAGGAAGGAGCCAAGAGAATCATGGACTAAACAAATACTGTATACTGCGAAATTGCATTCCCTAATGTTCAAAGCCAGGATGATACTCTGTAGTTTCCATTTCTTGGATATGAGTCATGAATGGGGCTTCTGGAATGAAGGGAATGTTTTCTTTGCTAACCAGAATGCTGGTTGTATAGGAATATTCATGAAGGTTCATCAACTTAAACATTCGTGAATTTCATTGTGTTTTTCACAAAGTATAATTTCACAAAGAGTTTAGTGTGCTTTATTTGGTTTTGCTTTGTTGATGCAGGGTAAGTGAACACAGTGGGGTGGGGGTTCATGCATGATAGGCAAGTGTTACCACCAAATTATATCCCTGGCCACCAACTCCCTGGATATAGATACAGTAACTTTTAATGTAGAGTCTCAATTTCTTTTTTGAGAGAAACTATGTATTTTATTGGCCCATGTGGATGACAGAAGAGGATGTGTGTCTTATTAAATTACCCCCTCCTTTATTCCTCTAAAACAGGGTCCTTCAATAAATTTGAAGTTTAGCATTTCAGCTAGGATGGCTGGCCAGTGCGCCCCTGGATGCTCGAGGTGAAGGCACGAGCATCCATGCCTGGTGCTTTAGTGTGGGTATCCAGCGCAGATCTTCATGTTTACATAGCAAGCACTTGAACACACTGAGCCACCACCGCCCCTGGCTGGATCTTGTTTGCATTGTTTTGTTTTAGTAGCAATAAAAAATTCAATCTGATATCTATTAGTTTTAAAATTCTGGGAATGAGATGTTCTTAAAGACATGGTAATAGATAACAAAATTTTCACAGATGATTAAGAAGTTAATCACAGTCTGAAAAAAGACATCATTTAGTACAATAATACAATTCATTCGTTTTACTTAATATATCAAAGCTGGTAACATAAGCCATAAATAGGAAAACCAATGAACACTACAAGTTAACACAGTGCTAATAAAAGTGAGCTACGTATTGTTTTAAAATGATGTATTTTTTTGTCACTGATGTGCAGGTTATATTTCTTTTTCATCCAAATTACAAAAATTTGAATATTATGGAGTGATCTAAATGAAGCTGACAGGTTAAAAATAAAGAACCAGACCTGTACATGCCAACTGCACAGCAATTCAAGGTAACAACTGATCAGCTTTGGTTAGGTCCAATCGCTCTTCTGAGCCCTCACTTTTGTCTTAACCACCTGCTCATTTATCTATAGTGCTTCACTAGTAATTGAGAAGTTAGGGGCACAGCTTCAGGGTTTTTCATCTCATCAGAGCCACAAAATCTCTATTTACTCCATTCTATTTGCTTCCTATTTAACTGAGTTACTTCTAAATTTAGAGATGACATTTAAGAGTTTTGTATTTCTGGTCAGATTTACAAATTGAATTTGGAGTTAGTATTCCTCCTTCCCTTGCAGGGATGGGGCTCCTTTCCATAGTCATCAACTAAACAGACATGATTTCTAGCTCTCCAGACTGGGGTTCTTCCCCACAAGACAATTAGCTTGCTCACTTTCAAAGTATGGGGGAGGGAGGGAAATAATGGCTTCACATGACCTCAATATCTTTGCAGGTAGAACTCTATTTTCTTCAGTTACTTCTGTTATTGTTCTCCTCACTCACCACAGGCATTTCTTCTGAATTTGAAGCAATTCATGTAAACTACTTTTTAAAAAGTGTTTATTTTGATTATTCTACTCCTGAGAATAGTAAGATTACAATCTTGACTAAGAAAGCATACAAATTAAGCTATCTAACTCTAAATCAAAGCAACTGATTTCAAAATAAGTAACGTACAAAAACGATACATAACACCTACACACTGGGACAAAACAGTGAGTGTGATTAGCCAGCAACTTGGCAGCATATTTGTGATGCACGCGGCTTACTGTCTTACTATTAGTACCTAAAGCGGCTTGTTAAGTATGCTTGAGGAACAAGTAATGGCTCTTCAAAGTTTATTTGTAATGTATGTCCTGTATTTCTAACCTGTCATAATTAATTCAGTCCTCTTGCACTTTGCAATCTCCACAATAATAAGAACTTTATCAGGCTGGTGTTGGTATGAAGTGCCACAGCAAACCGAAATCCCACTGGGAGCAGTGCACAGACTTCTCCTCTAAGCAGCAAAAAGCTGTTATCATTTTCTGAATTACAGGAACTATAAAAGGACACTCTACTCAAGCTGCCGCTGAATGTCACCTGAAAAGCAATCACAAAAGGGCTCTGTCTTGGCTTATCTCTGAGCTCTGTCACTACGGCAACCAGCAGGGAATAAGTATCTGTGGGTCTATGAATTTCAGAATCCCATAAAAGCCAGGGCTAAAAAGGCATGTGCAGCCTCTCAGAGATTGACTGCATTAATACATTAGCAAATACTGTGAAACACTGGATAAATGTCAGCAATTATGGAAAAAGCGTCTAATAACGATATTCGTTGCCTGTCAAACTCCCATGAGGTTTGATATGTAACTGCCACTCAAAGACGCCTGTAATTTTATCTCTTTTATACATCTGAATCCACATCATTCAAATTTGTACTTTGAAAGTAATAAACTGCAAAAGAAGTTTGTTCCATCTTGATCATAACTGTCAACAAACATGCAATAAATGAGCAAAAAGGCTCCCATTGGCTTTGGGAAGAATCAGTACCAATAATTGCTTATAGATACTTATCTTTAAAAAACTATTTTCTACATGTAAAATATTAAACAATGCCATGGCATAAAACAACAATTGATTTGACTACCATAAACTCAGTTTGAACTCAAAGACCCTTTCTATGCCCAGGTGCTACCGTTAAGATTTCTTTTCAGAGGAGAAAATTTCTGAGAATTTACAGTCAATAAAACAAACTATATATATGTCTCCTCATCACATCACAAAATCCCATAGAATTTTTTAGATCCCAAACTGGTTATGATTCTGTTTTTCACTATATTTTTCAAACACAGAAGTACAGGCATTTGATAATATCTAAGACCCATGGGTCTAAAAGTACAATGTAATAGACCATCACTCTTCACATTCATATTTCCACTGCTCAAGAAAAGGACTTGTTAAGAAATCTTATCACACGCGTTACACCTGTTCAAATGCAATAGACAACGTGTTAACTTGCAAACACAAATGCCAAAGACTAAGTGCCACACATATGTACTAGAAACAACCTTCTAGAACAGGGTCAGGAACAGGTTGCAAAAACTACCTTTCTCAGGAACAGACGAAAAATCCCTTGTTTCTAAACAAAAAGGGGTACATTTCTAAAACTAGAAATTTTATAAACAGAAAATACTCATCCAGAAGTTATTTTTTGCTACTCAGTGATACATTCAGTATGAACGTGAGCAGTATTCACTGTTATTTTGTGCCAAGGCTAAACTGAAAAGTTTAGACTAAAAGAAAATTAATCTGAATTATTTCTTGTCCTCAAATAGGTCATGAAAGAAAGCTACATCAGTATGTTTTTCTTTGTTTTGGTTTGGTTTGGTTTTTGCTTGCTAGTTAAAAGAAAAGGTAATCTGGCCAAGTGTTGGTGGCAGACACCTTTAATCCCAGCACTTGGAAGGCAGAGACAAGCAGATCTTGGTGAGTTCCAGGCCAGCCTTGTTTAAAAAGCGAGTTCCAGGACAGCCAGGATGGTTACACAGAGAATCCCAGTCTCAAAACTGGTCTACAGAGCTAGTTTCAGGATGGCTAGGGTTACATAGAGAAACCCTGTCTTGAAACACAAGAAAAGAAAAAGAAAGGAAGAAAGAAAGCAAACTAAGCAAGCCTTAGGGAGCAAGACAGTAGAGTTCCTCTGTGGCCTCTGCTTCAGCTCCTGCCTTGATTTCCCACTCTACTAACCCTCAGTAATGGACTATGACCTGAGTGTAAGCTGAAAAACCCTTTCCTTCCTATGTGACTTTTGCTCCTGGTGTTTTGTCACAGTAACAGGAACCCTAACTCAGACATGCAATCCAGGCTTTATGCAGTGCCCACTCAGGAAATTCATGGAAGGAAAAGCACTCTGCGATAAGCTGCCTGGCTTTGGTGTTTTATAGAACTTTAGAGCAAGCTTCGTAAACCTTTAAAATTTGCAGTTTGTTTCTTTGTTGTTTTTATTTTTGAGACAGGAGACCAGGATGGCTTGAATTCAGAGATCTACCTGCCTCTGCCTCCTGAGTGCTAGGATTAAAGGCGTGTAGCTAGACATTTAAATTTTAATGTCTGCAAAATCATCTTTATGTAGAGAGTACGACCATAATATGACTGTTTTCCACGGTGGCTATACCACTAACACTCTCTATTCCTGTCTTGCCATTCAACCTATGTAATGGCATTTTTCATTTCCAATTCTGTACTGTTATCTCTACAAGTATATTTTATTTTTATATTTGTTTTCTCCTTGTTAACTTCGTATTTTCATTTAAAACCTTGGGCAAATTCATAGCATGTATAATAGCTGTTTGAAGTTCACACTTGCTGATTCCATTATCAAAGTCTTCTGTGCACATGACTTCTGACTGAAGTCTGTCCTGACGATGGGTCGGACTGTCTTCCTTGTCATATGTCTAATAACTTTGGACTGGATATTAGACTAGGCTTCACCACTGACCTTGAGCTTTATTTTTAAGCTTTAACAAATGGAATTCAAGAGGTCTTCAATATTGAGCTAATCTATTAATTCCACTAAAGTGTAACTCTTGATGGGATCTGCTGAAAGCCAGCTGTATTCACTGGGGCAAATGCTATGGTTGGTAGGCACTCACAACTGTCTGCAGTTCTTTCTCCTGGCAGCTCTTCTTTCCTGGGCCTTTGGAACATCACTCAATGAATGCACCTTGTGGCTGAAGACTTGGAAAACTCTACAGAAACTTTTTGGCTAGAATTTCTACAAATTTAGCTGTTGGAACTCAGAAGTTTCCTAGAAGAATAATGCAAGACTATCCCAGAACTAATTTGTTCCTTCTTCAAAGGCTTCAACACCTGCGCTGAGATGCCTCACACCTGAAGCTTCTGCGGTGGCAAACACCAGTAGGTAACCTCAGGACTTAGGAAGCTGAGGTGGGGGTGGGGGGGGAAGCACAGCTTAAAGCCAGACTGAGCTACACATGAAACAACAAAACAAAACAGCCCTGAGAAACAGTTGTTTCTTATTTTACCCTTCTTCTATTTGTTTGCACAAGAAGAAAATTCTCAGAGCAGTTACAACTTCACAGGAAGAAGAAACACTAGCAGGCCTGAGACTTTAATAAACTAAAATGAAGACTCCCAGAATTTGATGTAAGTGCCTATGAAGTTCCTTTAGGGAGCTTGTTTCTTTGTGCTCTATTGACTTAGGAAATGTTCTCATTGAGTATGCTCACTATACTACTAACTTCTTGCTCTACTCTGTACAGGATGGAATCAATTGCACAACTTTTCTTGCCTTTTAAAGCCAAACTTTTTCATTCTTCCTTTCTTTTTCTGCTTTCATTTTTTTCTTCCTTCTTCTGTTTAGCTTTTGTCCGTGTTATTTGGGAAAAAAAACCCTGTATGTTGACAGGGGCAATGAACTCCCGAAGCTACTGAGTCTCTCTACCATTCAGAAGCAACATTATCTATGACCTTGCCAAATAAAGCAAAGTCAGTGAAAATGTCCAAAGATTGCCTGAATCCAGCTGCCCTCAGACAGGTTAACAAAGTAATTTAAACAGCATAAGATGACCCTGAAGCTACTCAAAGAATGCTTTTGAATCTGAGTGTACAAGTGATATAAAGACGATGTTTACTCAAGGGAAAGGGACGTAATGTTTGTTGAATACCTACTAAATGCCAGACATTACACCAGAAGTTGAAAAACTGTAAAGGGTCTTATAGTAGATATTTTAGGTTCTTTGAGCCTCAAGTTTTTTTTCTTGTTGTTGTTGCAACTACATCCCTGCTAACATAACAGGAAAGTAATTATATACAATGTATAAATAAATGGCATGGGCGTGTCCTACTAAAACATTACTGACAAAAATAGATGGTAGAACAATTTAGGCTGACAGTCCTAACTGCCAACCTCTGCATTGTATCACATGTGTCTTTTACATTAGATATATACATATATGTAACTAATCGGTCCTATAAAAATGACTGCATTATACTAGGGCACTGTGGAAGACACCAACATTTTCAGCACTTTGGAGGCTGAATCAGACGTTCATAAAGTCAAAGTAAGACTAAGCTGAAGAAGATCCTATTTTAGAATACAAAGCAAGGAAAACTGGAACCTCCACATTATGTGACTGAATGTACTAAACCACTGAATCTTCACAATAGACTTTCAAAAATGTGTATATTGCCACCACTTTGTAGATGATAAATTACCTTATACAACTTATCCAAATAATAGCAATGTTGAAATTCAATGAACTCAGATTGGTTTGCTCACTTGTGTTTTGATTCATTAATGTATACTTTCTTTCACCTCTCTCTCACACCATTTAATCTTGGCCTGCATGGAAAAACAAACCTGGATGGAAAGTTGTCAGAACAAGTGAATGCCAGCATAAAAACTGTACATAAAAGAAGACATTAGATTGCTGTTGAAGAGAAGTTAAGATAAGCTGAATCTCATTCCGTGATATACTTCAGAAATATCCTTACAGAAATGGATTAGGGTGGCTGCATAGAAGCTTATACATTTACTTAGCGAAAGTGGTAAATACATGGAGGCTGGAGGAGTCTGCATTGGAACATAGCTTCTATGAGAAATGGGCAAAGGCACCTGCTCAAAAATATGGCTGTAACTTGACACCTACAAGGAAGAAATTGCAGAAGAAAATAGTCCCTATAAGAAAGATCAAACCAAGGGGCATTCCCTCATGCAGATTTTTGTTTTCACCATTATATTAAAAAGGTGTGTGAGTTGATGTGGGAAGGGAGGGGGGATTTTGCTTTGTTTTTATAGAGATGCCAGTGTACTGGATTTGCTTGGGTTATCTTGAATTACTAATGTGAAAATGCTTAAAGAGTTGTTTCCTGATCCCCCCCCCCAACTCACAAGCCCGCTAATCTCTGATTCTAAACTGTAATTTAGACAATGATAGAACTATGGAGGCTCACTAGTAATCACAAAAAAGAAAAGTATTAAAATAAAATTAAAGCTGCATGTCTCACACCAGTTAGAATGGCTAAGATCAAAAACGCTGATGGATAGCTGATACTAGAGAGGATGCAGAGTAGAAGAACACTCCACTGCTGATGGGAGTACATACTTGTATGGCCACTTTGGAAATCAGTATGGTGGTTTCTCAGAAAATTGGGAATCATTCTACCTCAAAACCCAGCAATACCACACTTGGCCATATACCTAAAGGATATACAATACCACAAGGACATTTGCTCAACTGTGTTCATAGCAGCATTATTTGTAATAGTCAGAATCTGGAAACAACCTAGATGCCACTTAACCAAAGAATGGATAAAGAAAATGTGGTACATTTACACAATGGAGTACTCTTCAGCGGTAAAATACAATTACATCTTGAAATCTGCAGGCAAACGGATGGAACTAGAAAAAAACAACCCAAACCCAGAACAATAAACACAGTATGTACTCACTCCTAAGTGGATATCAGATATAAAATAAAGCATTACCAGCCTATAGTTCATGACCCCAGAGAAGCTAGGTAAGAAGAAGAACCCTGAAAGAGACATGCATTGATCCCCCAGGGAAGCGAAGTAGACGAGATCTCCTGAGAAAACTAGAAGTGGAGGCGGGGAGGACAGGGGAGAACATGAGGGAACGGGATGGTTGAGATGGGGAAAGGAGGGAGAGGGAGAACAAGGAAAGAGATATCTTGATTGAGGGAACCATTATGTGGCTAGCAAGAAACCTCGCATTAGGAAAATTCCCAGTAATCCACAAGGATGACCCCAGCTAAGACACTGAGCAATGGTGGAAAGGGTGCCTGAACTGACCTTCCCCGTAATCTGATTAATGACTACCTTAACTGTCATCACAGAACCTTCATCCAGCAAGGTTGGAAGCAGATGTAGAGATCCACAGCTGGGCACTGGGCTGAGCTCCCAGAGTACAGTCAAAGAGAGGGATGAACAATATTATGAGCAAAGGGGTCAAGATCATGATGGGGATACTCACAGAAACAGCTGACCTGAGCTAGTGAGAGCTCACTGACTCTGGACTCACAGGACCAAGTTAGGCCCTCAGAATATACTTGTGTAGCTTGAGTAGTCTGTGGGACCAATGGCAGTGAGACCAGTACTTATCCCTGGTGCTTGATCTGGGTTTTTGAAATCCATTCTCTTTGGAGGGATGCCTTGCTCAGTCTAGATAAAGGAGAAAAGGCCTTGGTCCTGCCTCAAAGTGATATGCCAGACTTTGCTGACTTCCCAAGGGAAGCCTTACCCTTTTGGGGGAGGAGGGGGAAAGTGGAAACTGGGATTGGTATGTAAAATGAGAAAAGATTGTTTTAAAAAAAGAATTAGGAAAAATGAAGAGAAAATATATATAATAAAAAGGAAAATAAATTTTACTATCAAATTGAAAAAAAACTACATGATTCTCCTGCTTTATAAGCATTACTTTAAATGAACATATTGCATTATAATTAAGTATCTATGCATCGCTCATAGTGTTAAACTTATTTCTACTCTATGGAAGCCAACAGTGCCATCGCTCATGTGTTAGATGAGATTTCACCTACTTGCATCTCCTTGTCTCGCTGCATGAAAACATCCCCTGACTGCTGAAGCTCTGGACACCTATTTCCCTGGTGACAGAGTGTAAAGGAAACTAAAAGAGTTGTGGACAACATAAAGGATCTCATGCCCCATTAGAACATAGCTATAAGCAAAGAAATGTTTTAAGTCTGAAGAGATGGCAACGATGTTGTGAGGAATCGCTGATGTCACATATAGCTGGAAAACAGCACAAGACTGAAGTCTATAGGGTTCTGAGGTCCTTTATAGTACAGGAATCTAATTACACAAAGTCTATTCCTTTTTCCTGTTTTCTAAGTCAAAAAAATAATGACAACTGTACAGAAGAAAACACTTTCTTTGTTGCTCACAAGTGATTTTTATATAGTATAAAACATAAATGAAGTGTTATAAAATAACCCTTACATTCCTAAAGAGAAAAAGAAAAGCTATCTACATGTAAACTGTTATGCTACTTATTCATTTTCAATGTTTAGCTTAATTTACAATTTATGTTTATAACATTTCCCATCACCCCGAACTGATTAGTTTTTTGATCTGTGGTATCCCCATAAATTCATGGAGGAAGCCACTCTATGTATGTTCTTATATAATCAAAGCCACATAAAAAAAATCCTGCAACTGAGCAGCCAAAGTATAAAGAAAGTTCACTTTTAGTGACCTCTGTAGTCCATCTTCTAGCCTGGCAGTGGGAAGCAAGTATTCAGGTACTCGCCACTGAAGGCTAAGCTCTCCTAACTATTATGGCTACTGTCCTGAAAAGAAATTAGTTCTATTTCTGTTGGTAACACATTTCAGACTGTTTACACAGCTGACATTTCTCAGCTGTCCTCAATTCATGCCCTAAGCTGTGAGGACTAGCTTGTTTTGTAGCAGATGCCTCCACTTAAGTGTTTTCAGTAAGTATAAAAACAACAACACCTGCAACAAAATAAATTACTTGCAAAGCACTAGCATTACATGTTTTCAAAGTCCCAATGAAACAAATTTTCTAAGATTTGGCTAGACTCTCTCCAAAAACCATAGTTACGACTTTTTGGCCTCAACTCAAGCACTGGAGCTAGAAGATCTGCTGTGGCACTAGTTAAAAGCCGCCGCCTGGCCCTACACATCTTTGTTGTGTCAAATCATGCAGTTCAAGGCACATCCTGCCAATGTGGCAACATTTGCTCTGGGGAAGTGTGGGCAGGCACCACTTCACAGGTCTTGGGAAAAGGTGCAAATATGAATAATGAGGCAACAGGATGAAGCTTACTGGGGATTCCCTCTCCTGCTTGCCGTGACTCATACAGCACCAGGTAGTGTTACAGTTTTGGACACACTCAGCTTAGTCTGCTTCTTGTAGCTTACTCAAGAAATGGAATCACATTGCAACTCTTTGCTAAAAGTAAAATCTTACACAAATATTAAAACATGGGTCTCATAAAATACTGTATCAAACTAAGTCAATAAATTAGGACACATAATGTATAAGGTACTTTAGTACAGAGGAATAGGTCCTATTTTACTTACTTTTCCTGTTATTTTTGAGTTTGTACATTATCAGCTTATTTCCTGGTTTCTGCAACTGTGGTGTCAAAACCATTTTTATCTAAAATTAGAACATGTAGATCTACTCTTAAGCCTGTGCAGCCTTGCATTTTAAAAATTTCCCCATCATCTTCTGACATCTTTTTTGTTAATTTCATTGGTTAAATAAAGAGACTGCCTTGGCCCTTTAATAGGACATAAAATTAGGTAGGCAGAGTAAACAGAACAGAATGCTGGGAGAAAGAAGCTGAGTCAGACGGTCGCCATGATTCTCCCACTCCAGACAGACACAGGTTAAGATCTTTCCTGGTAAGCCACCTCGTGGGCTACACAGATTATTAAAAATGGGTTAGCTCAATATGTAAGAGCTAGCCAATAAGAGGCTGGAACTAATGGGCCAGGCAGTGTTTAAAAGAATACAGTTTCCGTGTAATTATTTCGGGTATAAAGCTAGCCATGCGGGCGGCTGGGTGGCAGGACACAGCCCTGCCGCTCCTATTTCAACAATCTTCTGTATTTATTGTCACTTTAGTCACTTACTACTGACTTTAAATTACAGTAAATTTCAAATATATCAACCATGTATATCACTCAGATTCAATACTGCCCAATAGATGGATAATCTGGATCACGTCTACTCTCACGCATTCCTGGCCCCACAGGTAATTTTGTAGCAAAGTGCAGATAGTCTTTCATATGCTCATATCAGTCAATCCTTGTCTATCATATTGAGCTATTGCTGATGTCTTTCCTGTCTACTGTAAGACACTCAGTTTAAATATGTTATCGTTAATCTTCATAAAAATGGTGGAAAGTGGCCAAGCTTTAGAGAATTCTAGTGATGTGCTTGGATCTTAAATTATGTACTTTTTAGTCGTATTTATGTCTTATAATGAGTTTTAAACAACACTAAGAACATTTCTATTTTTTTGTGTGTGTCTTCTTAGACCCTAACAGGAAAAACAAAACAATCAAATGAGAAACTCCAAAGTAAGCAAACAAAATTTACCAAAAAGCCAACAACTACAGTCTTTTTTTTTTTTTTGGCAGTAGCCAGTGATCAATAATTCTAGTATTATACTATTATAAAAGTGATAGCAAAGAGTCCTACTGTTTTCTAAATCTTTTTAAAATTTTTGAAACCCAAGCATTTTCCCAAAGGCACACAGTTTATAACTAGACTTAAATAGCATATTCATCAATAAACTGTCTTAAAATTATTTTGTCTTCCAAAAAGAATTTTTTTTAAATGTTAGGAAGCATTGACAGAAGAATAGAAATTGGCCAGACAGTTGTAGTATTTATTAGAAAAATATGAGGAGCTAATTCAATTCTTAGCTACAACCATGAGTTTAGTATTACACAGTGTTTGCAAAGGCCTTGATTCTTTTTAGCATTGTTTATCTTTAAAAATTCGATTTTAACTTAGAATTCCTGAAACATTCTCCTATTTGCATTTTAAAATCTTATGGTTTAGAGAGATTACTTAGTGGTCATGAGCACTTCCTGTTCTTCCAGAGTACTGGAGTTCAATTCCCAGAACCCACAGAGGATATGACACCCCCTTTATGTAAGCCACCACCAACAGACACATATAAAAAAATAAAAATAAAAAGTGACTGATTCTAATGACATATTGCTATACCAAGAAGAGGACATGCATCATGAAGCCCTCGTCAGACAAGCTACTACTTGGAGTAGATGGTAATTAGCATTGAGACACAGCTGGATGGACAATGAGCAGAGCTTGAGATGCTTTGGAGTACTCAGCCCTAATGAGGTCTGCATCACGCTCCTACCTTCAAGACTCAGGAATCTATGCAAAAGAGGGAACCAAATTATTACATGAGCCAGAAGAGGTGGACAACCTCGAGGGAAAAAGTTATACAAGAGGACTGATGTGCATACAAACTCATGGACTTTGACTACTACCTGGTACGCAAATCTAAGTCAAACAAAATCCTAGTATAGAGAAGGAAAAGTGGGCACAAACTCATACCCATAGCTAAGTTATTTGAAATCAGCTGGTAGGAGGGGAAAAATCAGTTTTCTCCAACGGAGTGAAAATGGATCTATCAACCAACTCCATTATGGGCCTTATGTTCAGGAAGATCTAGCCAACATGAATCAGAGTTCAATATATTGCATGAAATTCTCTAAAGATAAATAAAAAGTTTTGGACAAGCAAAACCAACCCCAAAACAAGGCAGTTATCTGTTTAGAATAGGTAAGTTAGTAAATATGGGGAGAGATTGAACAAAACTTCAAGTCAGTAGACTTCTTGTGATGAAAAGATTTCTTCTTTAGGAAAAGAGTTAATTATTGAAAATTGGCAGAGATGGAAAAGGTTTCCAAATTTATAATAGAAAGTATTTAAAAATGATATTACTGTCAGATAACACACTAATTTTTAAAATTTTTATGGTAATAAATGTATTTATTTATTATATTAAAGATATGTGCTATTTATGTCAAGTATAAAAAGGAGAAATTCTTTTGAATTTAATAATTTTTAAAGCTACAGACCCTTCACATAACACACATGCATACATGAATATGTATATAAATGTATGTATGCATTTGATTTTGAAATAACTATAACATAGGAATTTTTTTCACCTTGAACATCTTATTAATATTAACCACATATATTCTCAAAGAAAAATTTATGTCAAATCAAGCAATACTATTATTCTTGACACTGATACCTATCATTACCAAAATATTACTGTGCTTGGCTTAAGACATTTGTTCTATAAATCTGTTCAAATTATTACAATTTTTCAAAATTTTTGACATGATGTGATGTAAATAAAAAGTTCTTTCAGTGGAAAATTCAAGAGCATTTGATTTCGTTTCTAAGAGCCAACTATATTGAAAAGGGAGGCTATAAACTGGGCAGGAACTTACTGAGTCATCAGTGGCAGAAGCTGGCCAGCCCTCCCATAACTGATGTCGAACAGGTATACTCGTAAGGTCATACACATTTCTCTTTACCTAGAAAAAGAAAGCAATAGAATTACAACAGGATTTTGACATTATTTTAATCATGGTAGCTTTAATTCATTTAACATAAAACATGTTTTATATTTTCTTTTAGCTTCAAAACAATAATTTAGACTACAAGTCAGAAAAATTTTACAAAAGGCTAAAAATACAATAAAAGTCAGAGCAAAATTTCAATGAAGGCTAGGTAAAGTAGTATTTCAAAAACTAACTTTCTTTTGATAATGATTGATTTGGGGGGTATATGCACGGTGTGTAGATGGATATGTGCATGTGAGGAAGGGTACACTCAGAAGCCCAGAGGCATGGGAGTCTCTGAGCTGGAGTTACAAGAAGTTAGCTAGGGTTTCTGCAAGGGCAGTGCACACTCTCAAGCTGAGTTCTCATCACTGCTGACTTTAGGTAATCGTGCACTGAAACCTGACTACATCTATATATGCTTGTAAGTAATTTAATCTGAAAACTTTATGATTCAAACAAAAAAGTACACTTCAAGTTTTCATTTATGAGAAGAAAGTGAATTTTGGTTAAAATGGAGTAAGGGACGTAATTTTTAATTTGAAAGGCACAGAACAATACAAAGCAGGTTAGATGATTTCTTTGACATCACCCCAAATTAAAAAGTAAGCTGAGGTTTCTATTAATATCATATTTTAGCCTGTCCTAAAGACAAAATAATTGCTACAAATTGAGTTCCAGGACAGTCATTAAAAAGACTTAGTGAGATCTTGTCTCAAAACAAGCAAACAAACAAAAATAAATAAATAGAAACAACACTAAAATTTTTGCCTACCAGTATTATTCAACCTTTCACTTTAAGGGGAGAAGAGTTAAATCATCAAAACAAGGCTGTGGGGAGTTCAACTACCTATCTGCTGTCCAGTGACTTATGAAGGGTCATACCTTGCTGGGGGTGCTGGTCAAAACCTGCAACTGCTGTATTCCATTGCAAGGCAGGAGGAACTCCAGCAAGGGACCAGCTTGGACAATTTAGAAGGACTCTGCAAAGCTTAATCCCCCAAAGGATCATATCTTTCTTTAATTTCTTAGCATTTTTCTAAAAAACATATAGGAATTCTATTTCATTCTTCATTTACAATTACGATAATTAGCTAATTATAATAATGAAGAGACAGTCCATCTGATAGTATACTCTTCATCCAGGCTGATTTTGAGATGTTGCACTATCTTTTAACATTTCAATATGGCTGCTCAACCAGCAGCACTCAAGCAAGCTTCTAAAGGGCAGAACTGTAGAGTGCCATGCTGTTTAGCTACAGCATTTTGCTATCATCATCATCATCATCATCATCATTGTATCTTTATTACACACTAACAGATCTAAGTTATCTTTCCAGTGAAACAGAGATATGCACAAACTAAGGGGATAAATTAAACATGGAATTCAATCTAATTTTATCTTTAACATACACCTGTGGGAGAAAAGAATCAGTAACTGAGATCTGAGGCACTTGGGACACAGTTTGAACACACACACACACACACACACACACACACACACACACACACACACACACACTCAATTGAAACAGGCAGTTTTTCTCCACAGCTAACATGCAGCATTTTTCTTACAGTTGCCACATCAAGTTTGGAAATTCTGATTAGTCCTTGCCAATCTGACAACTTGGCCAAAGGCAACTGGACCTGACGTAAGCACTTTGGTTAGCTGAGTCTATTTAGTTGCACTTATGTATTACTGCTCTTGGGGACAAAGGTGCTTCAATAATCCAAAGCATTACATTCATAAAAAAGACAGAAGAGAAAGCAGGAGGAATCTGTAGACTTCAAGACAAAATTTCTTTCTTTAAACTTATGTTTGGAGTGCCCAAATAAACCAGAGTTCATCAGCTATTTTCAAACAAAAGCAGAAGAAAAATGTGTATGTGTTGGAAAGGTGGAGAGGTTACCCCATCATTGGAAACTTACACAAACATAATGGGCACAGAAACAATGATATACTATTATGAAATAAACAGTATTTCATGTTTCCTTACTCATATATAGTTCACTGAACTGAGTGACATTCCTTTGCTGTCCTAAGCCTGAAAAGCAAGTTCTGGCTATGGTGCTATGTTGGTATAAAGCGCAACGCCAGACTGATGTGCTGAACAAAAGTGATCAAAGTTAAATTCATGTTAGCCATTGCACAAGTATTTGGCTTCATTGTCCTTCCAAGAAAGACATCTGTTAAGCTACTTGTCATAGAATAAACTAGTTAATGCAGAGAGAACTTAGCTGCGAGAGTACCATGTAAAGGATATTAGGCTAAAGTTTGATTATTCCAAAGCAAAGGCTATATTCAAAAAGTACTCTCAGATTGTGACAAAAACATCTTATGCTAAACTACAATCATTAAACAGCAATTTAAGTGAAAACAAATTGGCTTTTCAGAATTAAGTTCATGCTGTAAGCATAGGCAGACTTTACCATTACAAAACAAAGTGGTAAGACACCAAAAAAATTCCATTGTCTTTACTGATGTGTATTCAATTAAAGTTTAAATCACAATTGTATAGGAAAGGAAAAATTAACAAGTACCCAAAGCAAATGTACCAGAAATTATTTTTAAGTAGTCTTTGAGGAATTTGAATGACAAAAAACAACTGTGTATATAATGATGCAGATGAATTTGAAGTTCCTATGAAGCAGATCAAAGACACACAGTTCTCCTCTGGGAGAGAGACTAAAGAGAAAAGAAGTGGGGAGAAACAAGGGGGTGGGCAAGAATAAGGGATAGGGATGATAGAGAGAACAGTAAAAGAAAACGGAAGAAAAAAAGATAGAAATGGCCTGAGGTGAGAAAAAAGAAGAAAGTAACTGAGGGATGTGAGTGTCTGAGAAAGGAGAAGGAAGACACGGAGTTGGTACACTGCAGCCGACATCCTCAGCTGGTGATACTGTGCCATTTCTGATGCAGTTTCATCTTTACAGACTGTTAAGTTCCAGTTAAGTAAGAACAAGTGACACTTTATTGGATAACATTTCCTAAGGGACTTTTTTGTCTGACTTATTTTCTTTGATTAACAGTGGCTCAAAATCAGGCTGAACCTTCAAAATCCTTTCAATTCTTGCTTTGTGTTAAGCTATATATCGATGAGATTTTTGGCTGCTAAGCCACGCAAATGCCTCATTTAGTTCTGAATGAATACAATAAGTACTATGGTTGCCAGTTCAACATTAAAACGAATTTGAATTTCAAGTTCTAGATTAACCATAGATTTTTCTGGAATTTGCTTTCTAGATTTTAAGAGAATTTTTCTCCACTACTTCATATGAGTATAGGAACACACACACCAGAAAAACTTGAGAAAGTGCAGAATATGGTTTTGATTTCTTACTTTCATTGGTGACATGTATTTAAATACTACAATATTTTTTTAAAATGCTAATTTTCTCTACTTCAAAATCATAGTGTCTCAATATTTATGGAGATTATAATATTAAACCTAGTACTGGAAGGACAACATGCTCAATAAAAGTATTCATAAGGACTTATCTTTCCCCCAAGTTTTCTTTTAAATTCACTTAAAATTTCAAAGAGCTTTTCTTTGAGTGAAATTTCATTAGAACTTCTTAGAGAAAGATTCTTAGGAAAGTTACACTACTAGAATGGTAAACTTTAAAATTTAGACTCAAAAATTAACCTCAAATGAGTTGTTATTAATTATTCCAACTGAAACTAATAGGCCTATAAAGTTTAGTAAAGAACACTGTCAGTTATAATAAAGCCACTGCTTGTGAACTAAATACTGATAAAACTATCAAAACTTTTTTCAGGGAATTTTAAATGTCACCCATGTATGTGCTGTAGCGTAAACAAAAGCAGAACTTGAGTTCGAATTCTAGCCCCACAGCAACTACTGTGGGCCAAATGATGGGGCCTTTTTGAGATTTAGTTCACTCATCCTTAGATGAGAATAAAACTTGATCATTTCTGCTTTTCAATGCTATAAAATCCTAGGAATTCATGAAGATACCAGAGTTAATCCTGGGTGCAGAAAAAGAAGAACTAAATATATGTAGGACAAGGACGTAATGGGGGCATTTACAACCATTCAGGATCTAGTCTTAATTTTCTAAAATGGAAGAATTAAAGTAGAGTCAATAAATATAACAGACATCAAAGAGAAAAATACAAATAATCCCAGATGAGAAAGATATAGAAGCATTTCAAATCATTTTTCTCGGATAAAGAAAATCAAGTCCTTATTCTCTTATACTTCAATAAAAACCTATTTTCCCCTCACAAGATGTCATTTTAAAATAAAGCCCATCACACAGTTTTTGAAGTAACTATTCCTTCTCATCAGTGAGATAATGTCCTGGACAGAAAACTACTACCTATGTGTTAACAGTTATAAAGATTTTTTAATTCACTTCACTAAAAAGGTTTGAAATTGGACCCTTTAATTTTTATTTAACACTTAATGTAGGGAAAATATACTTAACTAAATAATGTTCAGAAGAGTTTTAAATGGGCTCTGGATTTTCTGAATTAAGATACTAGCGAGCAAACATTATCATCTTTACAAAAAGAATCATGAAATGGCAGGCGTCCAGTGTGATTTTTCTGCCACTGTTACAAGACCCAGCAGAACCAGAGCTTGTTCAAATTTGAAATATATGGAACTATGAGCTGCAACTGCATGGAACAAGGAAGTGTTTGCTGTGGTCTGTTTAAATCAAAACAAGGCAACAACCAGGCTGAGTCCCAGTTTCCTGGCAATCTCTGGTTTTCTGAAAGACTGGGTAGTTAGGAAACCAATCACTGCTGATTCAGAGCGAATGGGCTTTGAACACATACTACATGTCTAATGCCTTTCTTTTTTCTTCTTTTTAACATACTGCACATGCACTGCAGTTGCACATGGATTTGTTTTACTAAGATGCAAGTCTAAAAATCCTTCCTGAACAAAAAAACGTTTGAAACCGGATGGTGCAAGGGGAATGAGAAGGTGGCATCAGTAATCAAATGTTAATTAGCAAGCTTTTCCCCTTCCCCCAGGGCTGGCCTGTGTTAGAGAATTCAAATCAGAAATCAATGCTCCAAGTGTTTAACTATTACTTCTTCTCATTAACCATTAAAAGACCAAGCAATTTTCTCCTCATAAAAACAGTAACTCAAGAATTTCTTTTTCTCAAATACCACCTTTCCAGAAAACAATGAAGAGGCCTATAAAATTCAAGTGCTTTTCAACGAGGCTTGAACAAACTGTATTCTGCACTTTTAAAACATCTTTTGATTCTAAATGAATTCTTCATTTTAACAACTGTACCTTAGTCCTGCTTTTACCATACTTACAAAACGTATTTTGCTTCTTCCCTATAAAGGAACGGGGCAGCAGGCATTGTACGAGATTACTGGGATGGTAATGAAAAGAATCAAGTACAGAATCTAGCTTAAACACATATATTTGAAATGGATTTTGGCCATCAGGAAAAACTAATGAAATAAGGTAGAGCATTTCTACTAGATACACGACAATTATACTGAAACATTGGTGAGAATAAAAATACTGTAAAAACTACAAAAACTACATTACATGTAAACCAAACTAACTTAAGTTGTAGATTTAAACAAACCTAAGTTTATATCTTTACTTAAAAGTTAAGTCTACATTTAAAGACAAAAGACTTTTTTTCTTAAGTCTTGGTATACCAAGCTGGCCTAGAACTATATAGAACAGGCTGACTTCAAATACTCTGATCCTTCTGCCTCCATTACCAGTAGTATATACCACCACAAGAGGCTTATGTGGTGCCATGAAAATAATCCATGGCTTCATGCATGTTATGCAATCACTTTACCGACTGAATTACATCCCTAGCTCTCAAAACATAATTCTGAAAGACTTATAAAAATCCATAATAGATGAGAAAACAAACTATACAGCACAAACATTAAAAATTTAGTGGATTAAAAGAGATTCTAGAGAAACTGTGAAGTAGAAAATAATGACACCATAAACAAATGAGGTCAATGACTTTTCTATGACACTATTTCTCAAAGCAGTAGTGATATCAACTTGAAGGAATTAGAGACACATACTCCTGGGCCCTGCGCATCCCAGTGAGCTGGACACTCTGGGGCCTTGCATGATGAGTCAGAATATGTCCTGAAGTTTAAGAATTAGAGATTTTATATACAGGGTCCTCCAGGCAGCCATATCTCTTTAGTTAACTGATTTCTAAACCTTTCAAAGTCTATGCTTAAGGGGTCCTATCCTTTTTAAGAATGAATAAATTTCTAGAAATGCCATAAGGTAGGTGGGATTAGATAGCAAACTGCTATCACTGAAATCCCTGAACCTTATAAATTTACTATCCTTCAATAAATTCAGACACTGTGGAAAGTAACAAGTGTTTCCACCTATTTCTGTCATAGTGAGTTTATGCTAGAAAATGGGTGGTGTATTGCTTATAGTGAATAAAACAGCAGGGACTCAATAAATTCTCTTAAAATTCCCCCCCCATATAAAATGAAGAAAATTAATAAGTTTGTACCATCAGAAGAAAATTATCAATTAAGTAAAACCTAGAAATAAAATAGCTGCCACAATATAAGAACATTTTCAGGAGTCTTATGTTAGATGACATACGTTCTATAAAGTCCCACTGGTTCAATTTTGTTCTGGTCTACTACTGGTAGAGCATGTGTCCAGCATAGGCAAAGCTCTGGGTCAGATCCCCAAGAGAACAGAGGGCAACAAAAAAGACAAGACAAAAGACTGTGCATGAACCAGAAAGAACTCGTAAGTCAGAAATGTTTTGATTTTAAATTTTAATTTCAATGGGTAAAACAAGATGTGACAAAAGCAATGCACTGGTTAATTTCAAGGATTGTATACGTGTTACCAAATATGTGGCTGCAAGCACATTCACTGTAGCCTTGACCACCAAACACAAAATTGGCACAACCTAATGCAGAAGATAGCTAAATGAATGAAGTATGCAACGCTAAAGTGACCGGCTGAGAGAAGAGAGCAACTAACTAGTCAGGCAGTTTTAGAGCAGGAGAACTTGCCCCAAACTAAGAGCTCCTGGACACATGGTGGATGTGCTCTCTCCAGCCAGTCTCAGACCTACAGAGCCATCTAGGGATCGTTTCTGCCTCATCATACCAACTGTCTTCTTTCTCATTTATGCTTTCTAGAATAAAATTTCTAAGACTTGGACATCTATCGTCCATATATTTCCCTCTTTGAATTTACAGGAAAAGAAACAGGAGTCACTCACTCCGCGACTATCTCCTATGGCTGTGAGATTCCAGCGCCTTAAATACTGAGTTAAAGCCCAGTGAAGTAAGAGAAAAGGGCTCCATCGACTTCAAAGACCCCACTTTTTATTACACTGAAGTAGGGCCCAAGTGTATCCCAAAGGCCAGTAAACCTGTATTGCTTGTTTCTACCAGCAAATCGCGCTAGGGAATCATGATTCCTATTTGTTTTCATATGGTTTCTGACTGCTTCTGTACTGCCAAGTTAGCAGAGTAGATCCAATACGCCAAAATATTTTGAAAATTTAGAAAATAATATTATCTCACCCTTTTCATGGGGAAAAAAAGCTACTTCTTGATGAAGAAGATAATATTGCTAACTTTTCAAGATGTTAAAAAAAAATGGGGGCTACAGCCATAAACATGACATGTATCACCTCCTCCAAAGCTCAGGAAACATTGAGGAATGTGGGGGGGATGGGGTGTAAGAGCCATAGAAGTAGAGGAGAGGTGTGGACATAACAGAGATGCAGCACTCTGGCTCACAGCAGGTATAATTACCTGCAGAATAGCTCAAGACTGGGACTAACAACACACACTGTCATGGAAGGGAGAAGGTTTCACCCCTGCCTGGGAAATTTTCTTCTGTGGTGTAGCCAATGGTATAAAATACTTGTCCCTGCAAAGGACCCTAATGAAACTCACTGGTTTAAAAAATTGATTAAAAACAAGATACGAAAAAAGATGAGGGACTAGCTGGAAAGATAAAAGAGCTTAGTGGGAAAGGGAGGGAGACAAAGGATAAGGGAAGCTAGCAAGGAATGAATATGGTGGGAATACATTATACATATGTATGAAAATGTTATGATCAAACTCATTATTATGTGCAATTAATAAATGCTAATATTTTTAAGAGCTAGGGGCTAAGGATACAGCCCAGTTGTAGAGTGCTTGCCTATTATACACAATGCCCCACGTTTAATTCCCAGTACCACAAAAAAAGAGAAAAAATTAAAAAATAACGTTCTTGTTGCTTACTTAAATATATACATATATGCATACACATATCCATACTCTATTTATTATTCATAGAAAACCATAAAGATATACAACAATTTTATCCTTTCTATGTCATGAGATTATGACTCATTTCATATTTTGTATATTTTTATCTTTTTCACCTTTAATGAGAAGTTTTCAAAATGTTTTTATTCAAAGTAAAGAAACTTGTACCAGAACAACCTGGGTTTTTATTTCAGTAGTTCTGTTAATTACTGGATGTTTCTTAGTATAGAAGTGGGGCAGGAAACTGACCAAGCACTAACAGCAAGAAGTTCCTAGTTTATATTAATGTATCATGCCAACAATAACCTTTACTTGTATTATTTTTTCTGCATCTGTCCTTTATTGTTCTTTTGATTTTTCCAGTGATTCTCTTATTTTGTAATTTTCTACCAAATAATTTACACACAAGATTTGGTGATACAATGTCATATATTCTCCATATTCTTGAGTACATATTATACAATACCACTCAAAATTATCCAATTTCAATAAACTTTCTCTACAATGTTGTAAAACAGGTACAGAGGCCAGAGCACTTCATATCCTCTCTTTTTTTTATAATTACTATCTTTATTTTACAAATACAGAAACTGAGCTCACATAAAATAATTGATTCAAGCTTCCTCCACTTAGTAGATGTGAGTACAGAGTCTAATGTAGCCCTATAAAACTCTAAGGTTGGAGATTCTTTCATAATTACAATAGATTTCTTAACCTGCATTTTTGTAAAATAAAAGGTTGTGGTGAGTTATTTTAAAATTCTTTCTACCTGACACTTTTATAACTGTAAATAAGAAAATTCTTTCTTATCTTCTTCAAGAGAGAAGGCCTCACTACCTAATCCAGTCGGGCCTGGTCGTCCGTGCTTAGCCTAACTTTGAGAGTACTGGGATTACTGTCATGTACTACCACATAGACAAATTTATGACTTTTCTATAGGACCATTCAAACATATGCTAAACAGTGGTCATCAAGTAGTAACAAGTGAGAGTGACCAACTACAGGCAGTCTCCATCACAAAAGCAAGCAAACCTTTACACATCTGTCATACTGAACAAGCAATAAAGTAAAGTGGCTGATTCTCAACTCTTGCACTATTAAGTGCTATTTAGAAAGTAAAACTACCAGAGCAAATAGCAACTAGTTATTATTACATAACCGACAGCTGCTTCCAAGAGGTCACAGACACCTGAGAAAGAAACAGCAAGACTGACAATCATCATCATAATCATCGTCAAAATAATTAAACCAAAGCAGAAGAAGAAAAGGATATTAAGATAATACTAAGGAAGCTTTATCATAGGACTGTCAGCAATCTCAATCTC
>NC_022016.1:77061636-77132234 GCF_000317375.1 Microtus ochrogaster | reverse complement strand
CTCTCTCTCTCTCTCTCTCTCTCTCTCTCTCTCTCTCTCTCTCTCTCTCTCTCTCTCCACATCCCCACCATGGACACTCTTGCCAACTCTTTTTCCATGCCTTTGATTTGACTAAGTGAAATCTTGGAAATTCTGAGAAATTCATAGAAATAGCTATGTTATATTTGCAACCTCTGTGAGTTCTAAAATGAAACTGTATGGGAAGAGAATGTGGGCAATGCTTTTAAACTACGTGGCACATCTTGATTTTTTTTTTAAATAGAATTGAATTTCTGTTTTATTTCAGGTGAGTCAAAGCATGTGCTTGTGCTATGTATAGATACAAACAGATTAAGCTACATGCTTAAATATCCTACATTTAGTTAATACCTAAATTACAATGATAAAAGACTTCAAACCTTCTTAACTAAAGAAGACAGTTGAATAAGTAGTTCAAAAAGTTAAATGTTGATTATGTTTTTGGCAAATAACAATTTTGTAATGTGGGAAAAACAACAACCCCCCCTCCCAAAGAAAACCCTTTCTTACTCTGGCAGCATCACACTGAGGCTCAGACATGATGTTTATGTTTGCTTTTCTGTATTCTACTGCCCATCCTAGCCTTTGCTTTCTCTGGGATGTGAAAAAAAGTGGTGGGAACCATCAGCAATAGAATTTCAGTCTATAATCAGGTCCCTAATAATTTTATCTTTTCTTTTTAACAAAAAAAATGCAAATAACAAAGACAACAAAGGGACTTAGTGTTGAGATCTGCCATGAATACTAAAGTAGCCTGGGGGTGTGGTTCATCAAGTGAAAATAAACCATTCAAGTCACCCACATCAAGAAGAAAGTTTGGGAACAACTAGGCCAGTGTTTGCATTTGGAGCTCTGGAGTCAGGAGAGTTGCTTTTCCCTTGACTCTGCTTAACTTGGGCACCAGAGACAACATATTTAATCTCTCCTTTGGGAAATGTAAACCAAGTTTTTCCAAAGAAAAGCCCCCACAATATTTAATAGTGCATTTGATCAGACTTTAAAATTCTAACTTGTCAATTTTCATGATCAAATTTCATAATTATTGTAAGAGAGATGTAAGTCAGAGTAAAGAGATCATCTTCAGAAAAGTAGCTGCACTGGCCAAGAGCAAAGTTACAAAAGGATAAGGACAAAATTACACACCGAGTTAACTTTGATTGAATGAAACAGAGTTGGAAGCTGGCTCCAAATGCCAAGTGAATGGACACTATAAATGAAAGCTTAATACATGTCAAACTTCAAGGAATGAGGCTGCCAATGCTCAGAAGCTCCAGTTAACTGGCTTTTAATTAAGGCAGTTAAAAATCCTAACCCGAGGGTTTCACTGTTAAGGCTGGATCGAAAATGTAGATATAACTTATTTAGAAAGAAAATACTAGGAACACTTTAGCATTATCACTTGATGTATTATTAAGATGGGAAAAAAATTAACGACATGATTCATTAAATAAGTACACATTCTAAACAAATTGTCTGGTCTCCTGTTTAAAAAAATGACTCCTATTTATTCATTAACAAAGCTATTCCTTAGCTCATCCCTGCCATAACCTGCTCTATTCAAAAACCATATGGGAAAGGACATAAAAAACCGCCACAAACCATGGACTTCTGGTATTAGTGCTACACACAGCAAACCCCTATTCATTATTCTACCTCCCTTGTTTAATCTATCATTAAGATTCAGTGACCCTACACTAAATTTAAAGCAGATCCTTCCTTCCTCCCATGCCTAAATTCACATACTTTTCTAGTTGGGGATGCCCTCAAGTATTAACAACTCTACGGGGTTTCTCTAATCTCAGCTCTGAACTATGTCATGCTATAGAACCAAGAAATTGCTGTTTTACATCTCTAACTATGGAAGCTCCATAAAAAATGACCATATAATTTACTTAATAAGATAAAGGAAGAAAATCACAACTTATTATTTTTTCACTGTATATGACAGAAGAGGCACATGGAGACATTGTCAAGCTGTCTTACAAGTATGGCATTACTTCAACCATATCCAGAGTTTTAAATAATGGTGAAATTTTCAGGGGTTGACCATCTTGATAAGTGATAAAGCAAAAAGAAGGGAAGAAATGTTGATGTAAATACATACTTGATAAATACATATGAGAAATGAGACTTTTAAAAAAAGTTAGTATTTTAAGGATAAAATCCATTTAAAGTACAAACAAAAACCTCTAATGACAATAGATAGCACAAAGGGTAGAGTTATATATATGATTGTATACTAAAACTAAGAGAACTTTCTGTGATGACATAAGTCTTTTTAATTGTGTTAACCAAGGAAATGGCCACAAGCCAAATGTGGCTACTGAGCACTTGAAATGTGATTGAAGGATATAATTCTTAATTTTTCAAACTTTTTAATTAATTTAAACTTAAATTGCTACTGATGGCAAGTAGCTTTCCTATTGTACTACATATTAAAATGACGTAAGGAAGTAGATCATCTAAGGAAACATAAAATTATATCTGGAAGAGATTGTCACGCTTTACCTCATTTTTATTTCTTTATAGTCTTTGATGTATCTTTAAAAGTATAAATCAGGGGCTGGAGAGATGACTTGGAGGTTAAGAGCACTGGCTGCTCTTCCAGGGGACCCAGGTTCAATTCTCAGCACCCACATGGTGGCTCACAACCATCTACAATGAGATCTGATGCCCTGTTCTTGTCTGTAGGCATACATGCAGGCAGAATACTGTATATATAATAAATAAATTTTTTAAAAAGTATAAATCATATAGCTGAATTATTTTCATAGTGACACCTTTATTGTTCTAATAATGTTAATTTAAGGTATCTAAGAACTATCAATGGGAAGCATTTAGCACTCCAAAATTGAAGAGAAATTTGAAAATGAAAATAACTTTGAGCAACAATGAGCTAGACTATGATCATTAAATTAAACAGTGACTTAGGTAACTGCCACATTATTTAGCCTAGCGACTAAGTATTCATCATTTCTTCACTCAAAATAAAAAAAAAATGGTTACCTGAGAATGACTATAGAATAATTTAGATACTACTAAAATAAATAAAATGTGTATTCCTGGCAGGATTTTTATTTTACAGCATTATAATCAAAATATTATTGTAGGACAGGAAAGAGAGCAGAATCCTTAAGATATGCATTGCTAGGCTTAGAAGATACAGAAGGTGTAAGGTATACTATAGTCACCACCAGCCTCAAATTCAAGCCCTGCTTTATTTAGGAAATACTTACTGAACACCTCTTACCTAAGTGCCTTCAGTATAGCAAAGAAAATGCAAGGGTGTTTGAGGAGCAAATCTCTTATAGTCCAATAAGGAACTTAATGTAGTTATAACAAAAATATGTAAATAGTTGCTTACACTATGCATACACAGAACATAGGATTTTTTTAAATAAATAGGTAAATTTTTAAAAGAAGAAAATGGAGAAAAGTATAAACGGGACAACAAGCAATACTTAAGAATTAGTATAAACTTCTGCTTTTGAAGGCAAAATCCATATCAGAGAGCTACCAACTGTCTACAATTCCAGTTCTGAAGGACCCCACACCTCTGGTCTCGAGAAGCACCTGCTCTCATGTGCACACTCCCATACACATACACATAAATTAAAAAACAAACAAATCTTTCAGAAAAAATCTGCCTCCTTACATAAAGTAGATCATCACTTTATAAATCTTAAAAAACACATAAATTAGAAAGGTTACCATATATCAGTAAATTAATTTGTATTTATTAGGAATAATACAGATACTACTGACAAGTGCAAAGAGAATTTCCCCCTTGGACTTACAAACTGAACACTCAGTTGCAGCTTTATCAAGCACATTCACTTGAGTGTTAATAATTCATGTGCATTCATTCAGTTGTCCAGCCAGACAACAAACGTGTATTGCATATCTAATGTAAAAAGGGATTAGTCTATAATAGTGACTAAGAGACTACTCAGAGTCTGCCTTCATGGAGCTTACACTCGTTCTGTAAGTGTATGTTATTAAGGAAGGACAAGTGGGAGTGGGTGGAGCGAAGCAATTAGAGGGAAGTGCTACAAAGGATGGTAATAGGTTCCTTCTACTTGTTTTCTGTGTAAGATGGGTTGAAATGTTGATAAAATGTACAAAGTAGGCGAAGAAAACATGAAATGCAAAGGACCTGTCAAGTGATTTACATACATTTATATATTATCTGATAATTAAGATCAACATAGCCTTTATTCTTTCTTTACAATATAAACCGAGGACACACACAAATGCGAAGTTAAGTAGCAGAATTAGGATCTAAAAGTCAATCTACATGACAGTGAGGCATTTTCTATTTTATGGTGTCATAACAACTCCCTGAAAACTAAAACCAGAAAATTAATTTTTTTTCCTGTAATCATCTTTTCGTCTTCCAGACCCAACCTAATCACACTCCCTACAAAAGAAATGTTATCCATCCTGTTCTCTTCCTTGGCAAATTCTCCCTTCATAGATTTGGGGCATGCTTTAGTTTAATGAGACTAAATAATCATAAATTCCAAATTACTGTCATGTACAAATTAATAAAGTTTACTCTAGTAATACCTAACTCAAAGGGATATTTCAGAGCTTCTGATCAAAGATATCTTGTCTTCAAACACAGTTGGGTGTTGTTTGTATGTTTTTCCTCAAGTGAATAGATATTGTCATGCATTCCAAAATAAATGAAAAGTCCATTTGATCATGTTATATTTTTGTCATGTTTCACCGCATTAGGCCAATACTGAGTAACTTCAATTATGTCCAGCCTTGCAAAGGGTAGCAGCCTGGCAATCATATCCAATGAAAGCCACGTGACTCTGAGCACTGGTCTTTGACACCTCAACATTACAACTCATTCTTTATGCTGTAGACTGTCAAAGAAAAGATGATGGGAACAGACGCTACTATTGCCACAGTACAGAAAGCTTGACCTCTGAGCTTGTGCATTTCAGGGCGAAACGCCTGTGTACTTTCTATGCTTCTGTATGGATATGGTTCTTTCCTTCATCTATAGAACATTCATCAAGCATTTCCTAAGTTCTAGATTCTCTTACAGTCACCAGTGCAGCAGTCTCAAATGTGAGTGTCTAGAATTACCATAGGCAAGTAACAAATACGGAGAAATGTGACAGGAAAATGGCCAGTATTACTTTAAAGAAACATATTGGTTTGTTAGGGGCTATTATCAATTGATGGATATGTCCTACCCAAGACCACTTGAGGCCAGCCAGCTGCTGCTATAAAAGCTCTGGAACCACGAGAAATTTTTGGTTCTTTCAGATAAGTCAAGAGATCTAGTTTCTGTTAGTTGGTTTTGTTTTAAAAGTGAAAAAGTCTAGCTTTTAAATATTGGCAATAGTTCAAATTTATCTCCAAGCAGTGGCAAACAATAATCTTGTATTAACAGTTTGCAAAGCCCTGTAGGAAAGACATAAAAACAAATAAAGATGTGCTCTCTTGATCTCACAGGAGCTCACAGCCCTCTAAAAATTATACCCAGAACCAAGCACGTATGCTAGAGTGTGACAGTTAGGATGCTAAAGATATCAATAAAGCATTAGGAGGCACAGAGAAGAGCAACTATAATGACTGCAGCTCCCGTTTATTGAGTGCCAGGGCATCGATCCAGGTACTTTGCACATTTCACGCTCACATCAATCTTGGAGGGATAAAAAACAACCTGGCTTATTGTGTGGCAACCCTGACTTGAACTTTATTCTCTCCAGCCTCAACAATCTGTTTCCCCGAACATATCAATACCACCCCAACACTCCAAATAAGTGCTAGTTGTCTAAAGTTCAGTCATAGAAACATTTGAAAATGAAAATAATTCCTTTTTATTCAGCTTATTTCAGAAAAAATATTTCATAGTCTCTAAAGGACTACTTAATATGCAACTTTAGATATTATTGTTTGAATTACAGTTCAGATCCTATAGGGTTAAATAGTTGCATATAACCAATACATATTAAAACTTATTAACTACTTTCTAGTTTATCAGGCATTTAAGTAACACTATTTCTAAATGGTCTTCTAAGCAATTTACAGATTAAACAACTACTTCCATGCCATTTATAGATGAAGCATCTAAAACATAAAGAGTATAAAACTTATCTAAAGCTGAAAAAACTATTATTAAGTCATCCCATTCAATTTCACTTGTAATTAAGAAAATTAAGACAATATACCACTCTCTCTTTTCAACTAAGCAAAACACAAATATATTTATATGGTCTGCTGTTGATGAGAATACTGTAGTACATATAAAGAGCCTGCTAAAATAAGGCTGGAGGATAAAGAACTAGGCAAACTTTCTTTGAGGAACAATTAGGCAGTATCAAAATGATACAAATGTGCCCTTCAACCTACCATTCCATTTCCAGGTACTTATCTTTTAAATATCTATACAAGCCAGAAAATTTTGTATTTTACTTTTTAAGATTTACACATTTCTGAGTCATCTACAGTAAAAATGCTATTCTTATATTTCTGGGATAAATTTTAAAAACTACTGTGATGGAAATTTTGTTGTTAAGCTTTTTGTTACCAAAATGTATATGATAATGTCCTTATTTCTCTTTATAATAAATTTAGAACAGTGTGCACTGTGGAACAAATTCAACCAAATATGTAAACTAAAAGAGAAAATACCAACTTACATTTTTATAGTTTAAGACTATTTAATAAAGCTGTTATCCATTCAAAACTACAATTGACTTCAAGCCTTTCATTGATCAGTTCTGACATAACTTCTTTTAATCCCCCTTCCTCTTAACCTAAAAACTACCCTACAGACAGAACCTAAAACTACATCAGGAATTTTACTAGTCATTCTTAAGTACAAAGAGTGTTAGCCTCATAAACAAGTATATAGGGACTAGGTAATGAAGTAATTTTATTCTAAGGAAGCCAGAAGGGAACAGATTATATCAAGCATGTTTTGAGGAACAAGCTCAATATGTCAATGGTAAGCACATATCAAGGGCAAATTCACTAACTAGAGTTCTATAGAGAGTCCCTTTCTTCTACAGCCTATGTGCTTCATAAAACCCACAATTTTTATGAGCAAACCACATGGAAGAGGGCAAAAACTGAACAATCTAAAGAAAAATTAGTTAAGATTTATGAAATACATTTTTCTATATCAGATCCTTTATATTAACAATATGACAATCAATGCACAGTATTGGCCGCTACATGTGGCTGCTACATGAGAAATCAGTTCTGATTATTTACAAGGGGTAGATATTAGATTCAAATGATCAACCTCGTTCACTGCTTTATTGATTTAACTAATCATCCAGTCCCACACACTTTCTTACACTAACACACACCCTAGTAACCCATTTAAAGAGATGGCAATTTCCCCACACATTAAAGAAGATAAAAGCAGCACCTACAGATTTGTGCAAATGATGTCCCTACTTTTCCACTTGGGTATTTAACAGACAATGCAAAGATAATATAACCCAAATGAAACTATCGCCATACTTAGTCTTCTTTCATTTCAGAAATAGAATACTACCACTTGCTCAATAACTTAAATCAAAAATCTATAAATCATTGTCATCCCCCCTGGTGTTGCCATCTACCTATTTTCATCCATAACAAGACCGCTATCATCTCCCAGTTGGAATATAACAACACTGTCTCGGTGATCTCTGTCACTCACTTTTGCCTCCTGCAATCCATATACAACAGCATTAAAAAAAAAAAACCAACAGGATAGTGTGATTTCCCAACTTAAAATCTCTGAAGACATTCTACTACACTTCAAAAGATCTGACTTATGCCATCTTTCAAAATTAATAACATTATTATCCTCCCTCACCATCAACTATTTATTTAAAGATAAATTCATGACCAAAGCTGATTCAGTTAATTTTCCTGTAATGGAAGATGCAAATTTTAAAAGGCACTACTAATATTACAGACCGGCAGAAGATGGACACTATTCCTACTGTATGAGCTGCTACTGCATCTCACTAACAAGAAAACTGCTGCTTAGCACTAGACTATCATGTGTCAACCACTATATAACAGTTAGACCCAAAAAAGTCTTCCCTCAGTCATATAGGTAAAACTAACCTCAGTCCATGTTATCTAGCGCTAAATTGTTGTTACAGACTACTTTAGATTTAAAGTACCCTTCCAAAGGCTCATGTATGGAAAGTCTTGTACTTGACAGTCGGGTCCAGAAGGAATGAATCATGAGGGTTCTACCTTCACCAATGGATTAATCCTGTGATGAAGTCAAATTTAAATAGACTTCTGGAAGGTACCGGAACTGTGGGCAGTAAAGCCTATTCTGAAGAATCCATCCAAGAAAGTGTCTTTGAAGGATTGCCTGCCCTGGCCCCAGTTTCTGTTTCCCAGACTCTACAAGGTGAGCAGTTTTGATCTGCAATGTCTTCCCCATCATGGTGTTCTGCTTCCCATAACCTTAGAAACAAGGAGACAATGGACTGAAATCTCTGAAACCATGGTCCAACATAAACCTTTCCCTTTTTTCAGTTATTTTCTAAGGCCATTGTCATAATAAAAAGTCGAAGAGAGATACTTAATAACTCATCTTTAACATATTTACAACCTCAGATAAAATTTCTGCATATAAATCATCTATTTGCTGTAAGCTACTAGCTAGGTGCTTAGCACATAGCAGGAAGACCTTCAGTACTGAGTATTTCCTTTATACGGTCAGGCTCCTGCGGTGAAAGCCTAGAGGAAAAAGAAAGTCATCTTGTTCTCTGGATGGAACAGCCTTTGAGAAAAGTCTTAAGAACTTTTTAGATACGAACATGGAGGATAAAAGTGGCTGAAACAGAAGAAGCACATACAATACTCAGATACAAAGAGAACAATCATGGTTGTTTTATAGATGGAGGAGGCCAGAACAAGGGTCCAAGCAGTGCTGAAGATCTTCTCTTGAAACCACACCTTCCTGAACTTGCCCTTTTCTTTCCCTCTCCTTTTTTCTTTCCTCCCTATTTTCTTCATCTTCCTTTCTCTCTCAAGTCTGCACTTGAGAGATTTTCTTAATAAATTGTGAGTGCTTTATTTTCCAAGCACTACGTGGAGTTTTAATTGCACTAATATAATTATTTATAAAATATTATTTTCTGAGCTATGTCACTACATCAAAGATGAAAAACTGAGGCTAGGGGAGCTGAATAACTTTTTCAAGATCAGTTAGCAGGTTACAGAGACAGTATAAAGTGCTAGATAAAAAGAGAGGAAGAGTGAGTTTACTCAAGAGGTTCTTAAAGTCAGTATCATTTTATTCAGCAATTCAAGTAGGTGCTTGAAGCATGATTAATAAAAACTCAGAGAGATAAACTGGGGTTCAACATGAAGGTCAGAAATGAAAACAGTCAGCCACTGGCTCGTACCTCAACATCAGTCCAAAATTGGAGATCCTGTCTCCAGGAATCTCAGAATGAGACTGTGTGTGAAAGCTGTTTCCTCCCGTTTTATAATCCTCTCTAGAAATAGGATTAAAAGCCTGTACCACTGGGATTAAAAGCATGTACTACCTGGTTTCTATGACAATTAGTGTGGCTGCTGGAATTAAAGGTGTATGTTACCACTGCCTGGTCTATAAGGCTGATCAGTGCGTGTGTTTTACTCTCTGATCTTCAGGCAAGCTTTATTTATTAAAATACAAATGAAATGGCATATGGGTGCTAAGGATGTGCCAAAGCATGAGACAGTCTTGTTCATATGTAAACATATGATTTGTGATCCTTTCTCTATGACAGATATAAACCATGTTTAATGAAAAAAGCTATCAAGGAATGGAAACCTACTTGTACTGGGACAGATGGTGATAAAGGAAGAAATCTGAAAACTGAGGAGTCAGTCATATAAACGCCCCAGGTAGAAAGAGCAGCCAGAATACAGACGATGAGACACAGAGACCTGAACATCTAGATAAAGGAGCCAATGTAATATCTTATGAGGTTAAGTGAAGAGGGGGAAAGCCAAACAAATCCAACAACAAAATATGCCAGAAAGAGACCAGACCATGTAAAATCATTAGCTCATATGAAAATCTCTGTAGAGTATGTTAAAGAATTTGAGTTTTGTTTCAGTTGAGATAGTACAGTGGCTTTAAAAGTGGGTAAACACATTTTGTTTTCTAACAGTGTTAAGGATTAAACTTGAGGCCTTGCACCTGCTAGGCAAGTACTCGATTACTCAGCTACATTTCCAGCCTAACACGTTTTAAGAATATTACTCAAGTTGCTATGTGAAGACGAGACTGGGTTAGAAATGTAAGGCCCAAATTAAGGAAGACTCGGTAATGAGATACTCCTGGAGTTATGGTGGAAAGTGGGTGTGAAGAATGAAGAATGAACTTAAATCAGGTGATGTACAGGTTTAACATCTTGGCTAGAAAGCTAGACTTTTAAAGTGAATAAATTCTGGCTTTTACACTCTTTCTGCCTCCTCTTCCACAATTATAAGGGGTTAGAGGGAGCAAAGGGAAGAGGAGAAGAAACGGTTTAAGTACAGTGAAAGACATAAAAAGCAGAACTCATTGTATCTCTGGTCCTGACACACACCATTTGGTAGTACACAAGTTCAGAGTTAAGTAATTAAGGTTTTTTTTTTTGTTGTTTTCACGGTCTCACTCTTTCTCAGTGTAGGCAAAGTGTGGATTCTAAAGTCAGACTGTCCGAATACAAGAACTGGCAGAATTCTTTCCAAATTGTACAAATGTTTCCTCAGTGGTGAGCTACAGAGATTAAATATTTGCTTCCAAAAAGAACATTTTAGTTTCTAAATTCAAATTGGAGAATTTCACGTTTATAATTCTGCATTAAAGCCACGGGTGAGTAAACTGGATTTTAAGTACTGGATCACATCTGCATTAAGGCTACAGTTGAAGATTGTGATTGTAAGTACTGGGTCACAATTTGCTCTTGAAAATAAAGTAGCCAAGAATTCTCTCTACAAATTCAAGTACCTGAAATGTATTCACAACTTCATTACCACCCCAATATTGCAGCTTTAATCTACTATCATTAAGGATTTACTATTTTACATAACATATATGGTTAAAGAAAGCAATTTTTAATAAACTCTTTTATTTTTATTGTATTTCAATTCAAAACTACTCAAATACTTATATGACTTATTATAAAAGCATAACACAGTGTAGCTAAAATGTAAGTACACAGTGACAAATGTAAAATGAAAAAATTAACAATTGCTATATATTTGTATGTATCTGCAATGCCACCAACATTAAGAATGCAAATGCTGCCGGGCGGTGGTGGTGCACGCCTTTAATCTCAGCACTTCCGAGGCAGAGGCAGGTGGATCTCTGTGAGTTCGAGACCAGCCTGGTCTACAGAGCTAGTTCCAGGACAGGCTCCAAAGCCACAGAGAAACCCTGTCTCGAAAAACCAAAAAAAAAAAAAAAAAAAAAAAGAATGCAAATGCTAAAGTAACATATCTGTGCATTTACTTTAGTAGAATATGAAACTCAGATCCGAATAGTTAATGCAATTAATAACACCACCACAAACGCCTGCCACTATATTCCATTGATGAAGAACAACCAAACAGGAGGAAACTTCTAAAGCTGGGACTGCATATCTCTGCATCCAGATACGCAACACTAGGTCTGGATGGTCAGTCCCTGTGGCAGGATTCAGACAGCAGAGGAATAAAGCAGCTGCTTGTTTGCTTTTTAATACAAGACCCTCCTACATTGCCCAACTTGACCTTGATTGAACTCCCAGGCTCAAAAGATCCTTCTGCCTTACTTCCCACTCAAGTGGGACTACAGGCATGTACCACTGTTTGTTTTTTTTTTTTGGGGGGGGGTTATTTTTTTAAAATAGACTAACCAATATCTTTATCCTTCACACAAAGTGTTCACTGTACATCAAATATATATTGTCAAATATATATCTACTACAACATGACAAAAAATATTGATGGAAACACCATGCAAAATCAGTCACAGAAACTCCACAGTGATGTAAATAGTCTCTCATGATAGTACCTCTGCTACACACAAAAGCTAGCACCAATCCTCTTGAAATGCTATCCTCCTAGTGCAGCAGATGCCATAAAATAAAGATCAAGTAATAAAGGTAACCTTTCATATATTTAGCCCAAATGCTTATGAAATGTGGTTCCAAAAAACTTTGAAATGCTTAAAAATTTCAAGTTAAAGCTGGATGGTGGTGGCACATGCCTTTAATCCCAGCACTTGAGAGGCAGAGGCAGGCGGATCTTTGTGAGTTCTAGACCACCCTGGTCTACAAGAGCTAGTTCCAGGACAGCTAGGGTAGTTACAGAGAGAAACCCTGTCTCAAAAACGACAACAACAACAATAATAATAATTTCAAGTTAAAGAATTCTCCTGGCTTACTTCAATGAAAGGAAAAACAGACTGCAGTGTTATTTCATTTGTGTTTTAACAAATGAAGCTTGTCTGAAGACCAGAGTGCAGAGCTAAGCCACTAGAAGCCAGGTGGTTGTAGTTCACACTTTTAATTCCAGTACTTGGGAGTCGCACACCTTTAACCCCAGCACTAGGAAGGTGGAGACAGGAAGGAATATGGCTGGGTTGAAAGAGGAATATAAGCTGGAGGAGACATGAGCTCAGTTGCAGTTTGAAGATGCAGTCTGTGGACAAGATAGCTCCCCCACCCCTTTTTTTGAGGATTCGGTGAAGGTAAAAGGTCTCTCTAGTGGCTGCTGCAGGGCTGCAGGGCTTCTCTGATCTTTCATCTTTCACCCACTTAATATCTGACTGAATTTTTTTAATACCTATTAGAATTCGTGCTACAACAGACTATCTTTACTTAAACACTTAGCAAACTGAAACTTGGTGATCTTATTCCTTTATCTGCATGTCACCATTTAAGCATTTGTAATAATCTTCCTTTTTGGCACAATTTACATTTTTCTTAGCATAGCTCTCTTGTAAGCCCTTGCTATTCCACATTCACTTTCTACATTTAAGTGAACAATTTGGGTATTTTTAGTACACTCACAAGGTTCTTGTTAACCATCCCTAATTCAAGATCATTTTCCTTGCTCCAGAAAGCATTCCCTCACCTAAAGGCAAAGAACTTAAATGGATATTCCCCTAAAAGTCCAAACATAACAAACAATGTTCTTCCAATTATAAGCCACTAGAAAAATGCAAGCCAAAAATCACAACAAAATACCACTTTTGTGTCCAGAAGAATGGCTAACTGTAAAGAATGTTTTTATGTGTATAAGGGTTTGTCTGCATGTACGTATGCACACCACATGTGCCTGGTACCTAAGGAGTCCAGAAAAGGGCAGCAGATCCTCTGGAGCTAAAGTTACAGGTGGTTGTGAACTGCCATGTGAATGCTAATCAAACTCATGTGAATGAGAGTTAAATCTAATCTGGGTCCTCTGCAAAAGCATCTGGGGCTTCTAATCATTAAAGCATGTAATGCTGACCTCCATCCTCTACATACATCCTCTACTTGTGTGCATATGAATACATATGTAGATGAAAACATCACAATGAAACCCATACTAAGCAGAATTAAATTTTAAATGTGTTAAAAGCATGCTTATTCCAACATTAATATCCAAAAAGCCTAGGTACTCAAAAATACTTGCATAATTACTTTGGCAAATGCCTCAGGAAGAAATAATCTCATTGTTTAACAGATCTTTCTCTTCCAATGTAGTTATACTTTAAGCACATCTATTCCTGACCATCTCACCCATTGGGAGGCTCTGACACTAAGAGATGAACATTTACACTTTTCCTAGTTTAGGGCACACACAATCTAATAAGGGAAATAAGTAAATAACAAAATAACTGCAAATGAACGGGGTATATCTGATACACACACACACACACACACACAAAGAGAGCACTCAGAAAAGAGACATATAAACTAAATAACACAGAATTAAATACCCAGAATGAGTAACTACCTGACCCACAATAGAGGTTTCAAATTACTTTTGGGAATTTCAACAAATCAATTTGCCCATTCAGAGAACAAAGAATAAGTGAAGTCACTCAGAAGAAAAAAGTAAATACAACTCCAAAACCAGTTCCTAGACATCCAAACTACATCTGGGCAATAAAGGATGTGTATCACAAAGAAAGACAACTAATGTTAAACCAACATTATTTTGAGTTATGCCATGTATGCCTAACTTAAAAACTATATTCATTTTGCAAATATACTTTATATAAAAAGTCACATTTAAGATTTAAATTAGCCTAAAACGGGATTTTTAAGATACTTTACTAGATTTCTGGTACTTCACATTTTGAGGTGACCTATGTGTATGTACATGTGTGCTGTTTTAAAGATAATTTGATGAGAAAGAAAATAAAATGTACTTAATTAAAATATGATGGATAAAGGGAAAGAAGATTTACTTCAAAATAAAATGAGTGAATATTTAAATTATATTATGATGATGATGATGATGATGATGATAATTGTGTGATATAATAAACATCTTTTTGAGGTATGTTTTCAATATGTAAGTGCAGGTGTGCAACTTTAAGTACTTTAGATAATAATACCTAAAACACTATTGTCAATACCAATAACAAAGTGTGCATTTAATATAATCTATAACTCTAGCAACTCACTTTGAAAATTGAGTTTTCATAAAAATTCAGAGGCCTCAGTATGATATAATTAGCTATAAGTGTGATTTCTCATGTTACTTTTCCTCCATGGTGATTATGAAACTTTTCTATAAGACAAGGGCAAAAATAAGTAAGGATCCCCAATCCAAACATTATTCACATTACTACAGCAACTATCTGGTATCAATATGCCTATAAGAATTATGACATTAAATTGAAAAAGATTTAACTGTCAAAAATAGGATGTCAAAAACAATGCATCAAAAATAAAACGGTGGTAAGAAATATATCTCTAACTTTTCTAACTATCTCTAGACTGTCTAGTGGTACCTACCACCTTGGATTTACTGACCTGCACCAAAAATAGAACGATAATTATATGAATGAACACACATTCATGCTGTGAAGGTATGATATTACATATTCAAGAGGTCTAGCAGATATATAAAAATTCCTGGTGATTGTTTTTAAAATCTATAAAAATCAAAGTCCATCTTCTCTTTTAAGATAGATACTTTCTCTCTACAAGACAAGATGTGCTAGTTATTTCCTTGTTTCTCATTTGGTTTTTAAGAACTACCTACAGCCGGGCGATGGTGGCGCACGCCTTTAATCCCAGCACTCGGGAGGCAGAGGCAGGTGGATCTCTGTGAGTTTGAGACCAGCCAGGTCTACAGAGCTAGTGCCAGGACAGGCTCCAAAGCCACAGAGAAACCCCGTCTCGAAAAACCAAAAAAGAACTGCCTACAATGGTAAGAAGTTTTGAAAAAGAAACAAAGGACTGGCAAGGGAAATATATTGTTATGTAATACTCTCATAGACAGAATGACATTACTTTAGACTGACTGAGTGAACTAGGAAGAACTCATGGCCCCAGTGACTGCTGACAATGAAAGGGAAACTTTATGCATGTAATAGACTTCTGTTCAACTTCTTGCCTTCTTACTTCATAAAGCAATCCTGGACTTCCTCATCTATCAAAATACTTAGGTATGGTCTGCTTTTTTGTGAGAAGTTACTTAATGCCACAATTTCCTACCAGAGAGCTAAGTCTAATTGTCCTCTACACGATGTTTGCTCTGAAGGGGAATATATTCTCCTAATGCCTGTAGTCATTGCTTCTTACGAAGTTGGTCAAATCACTTTTTAAAAAATTAATTTACCATTACAATTCCTTGGTTTTAAGTATTATGTCTTCAATGATTCAATATCTGTGGACAGTTGACATTTTTAACACCAAATTGCTAGGAAATTATTCATAATGAGTGGAATAGCTATAACCATAACACCATGAGAATGTCTTGTCTTGATATACATTGGATACAACATTTCTGAACACTGGAGGTTAAATGTATGTTTGCATTTTTTAAAATTCAATTTTGTAGTGTTGGTGCAAATAGAATGTTTTCTCTGTCATTCACAGGGTTTTCTCTGCATTATTCTTTTCTAAGGTACCTTCTTTTCTTGTTCCGTCATCCCTTCCCATCAATGTCCATGTTCAGTATTATTTTTCCAATTGCCCTCCCTCTACCCCCATGCATTAGCTGTAAAATAGATGTAAAGCTTGGTGTACGTCCAAAAATCTTATGATCAAAATACATACTTAGCAAATTGTTTGGCTAAATCTTTCATGTATGATGAAAGATTATTACCACAATTCATTAGCAAATTATAGACTTTGAAATGTAGGCAGACAAATATTTGGCCCTGTATCAATCAATTTGGACCAGCTGGGTAGAAATTCACACAATCCCAGGAAACTGGGGAAGTGGAGTGCTCTTTCATTTTTCATTCACTTGAAACATTAAAGAAAAATTATCATTCTATAAAAATGTCCTCTTTTCAATAATTTAGCTGAGTGATTTTAGAATGAGTTTTATTTTCAATCAATTACTACTTAAGAGACCAATAAACTGAATCCTTTCCCTTGTAAATTATAACGGGAGAATAATGGCTAATGTATACAGAGTACTCTAAGACTTAAACATTATAATCCACTTTTAAAAAAAGTTCAATATTTAATAAAGGTTGTATTGCTTTAAATAGAGTCTGGAAACTTAGACACAAACTAAACAGGCCTGTAAAGTGGTTTTTACAGTTATTCACAACAAATAAGAGCATTCCTATTCTTCCGCTGAGCTTCTCTTAGCCTGGTCAAGTGACCTTGTACAAAGATTCTGATTGATCCTACGTCTGTCTATTTTGGTTAAGCTACAAGGCCACATACAGGGACAGCTGCACTTTAGGAGCAACTTAAAACAAATTTCATCTTAGTGGCATCTAATCCAGTGCTTGGTACAAGATGCATGGAAAAGTCAGTGTCAAAATTAAACAATGACGGCTTTGCAATGAACAGATGCTTTTGCCTTGCAGCTGTAAAACCTCAGAGCAATCCAGTACTCTACTGTCTGGTCACGCAATGACCACAAAGCAAGGAATACATTTTGTCATTTATACAATGTTTGCGGTGAGCTTTTAGTCTTTTTTTTCCTTTAAAAAAAAAAAGGCGGGGGGATAGATAAATTGAGGGAAATAAAATTCCAAACTAAGTTACAGAATTTTTTCAAATTATATTCAGACTAATAATGTTTGAAAAGAATAATTCGTTGACTACATAGTACTGAATCATAGTACATGAAATGAAAATATCATAACCTGACATTAGTAGGTTGTGTCCAAATAATTTTTGGCATATAATGATAAATATGTAAGTGACTTTCTACAAGTTAAACTTACATTAATATACCTAATCTTAGCAATCTGTGTTTATGAACATTTTATATTCATTTATCATTTACTTATTGTTTATTTAGTTCTTTGTTTTGGCAGAAGGGAGACCAAAGAATAGGATATTACTTGCTACATGGCTAAAGGAAACTTAAATGTTAAAAGAATGAACGTCTTGAATAACATGGTACTACAGAGGTCCATGATGAAATCTGCAGGCTTCCCCAACCCTAGGTAATCATGTATGTGACACTCTATTTTAATACTAAAATATACTGAAATATCTTTAATACTAAAAATACTGAATCTAGGGGTAACAGTTCAATAATTAATTAATTAATTAATTAATTCACTTGTTTGTTTATTTATTTATTTATTTATCCAGCCACTGTCTCTGGTTAAGTAAGAGAATTAGCCCCACCTAAACAAATGATTCTCTCAATTCATTATAGTGAACTTAAATGATAAAATCACTTAAAAGGAACTTGTTTTTACAAATTTTTAAGCTGCATAAAATATTTAACAAAATAAAGGTGTACTGAGTATGACTCAATATAATACAATTAATGACCTTAAGTGCATTTTCAACCAAAATACATTCAGTTTTGTTAGTATGATTCTAGCTATTAAATAATCATTATGAAATATTAGCAAATTTAGTTTATTCAAATACACACACACACACACACACACACACACACACACACACATATAGAAAGAGAGAGAGAAAGAAATGATCAAATCACTTCTGCTAATTGAGGCTCTAGGTCTAACACCAGTTCTTTATCTACAATAAAAAAGTTCAGTAACTACATTTATTCACTTTAATTTTGTTCCTTTTTCTCCTTAATCCATTTTTCCCCTGAAATATTTACTCCCCAAGGATACCTATTCATTAACACTTCATTGTTTATAAATTTCACTGGATGTTTGTGGTTGAAGATTTGGAAGAATTTCCTTTTATCTTTCTCCATCCTCCAAATATAATTTCTATATAAAATCCAAAAGTAATGTCCAGAGTAATAAAGTTTATTTTAAATACCAAAAAAACCATGTTACACTCTTCACTTGAAAGTCAAAAAATAACAATTTTTGAGTTCTGAAAAGTAAAAAGATTTCTATGGTTAGTTTTATATTTTTGTTTTATTTTCTGAGCATACAATTAAAACAGACATAAAAGGCATACTTACCAGCATATTCTGACAATACAAATATAAATTCCAGCATTATAAAAGCACTACAAACTTAAAAAGACTAAAAGACATTTACCATTATACTCCTGATACAATTTTGTTGTCTTTGTTAATAGCTATTATTAGAAAGAGTTTATGGAGTTATCAAAGATAATTCATGCCACTAAAATATACCATGAAAAAAACGACTGACATGTTTAAGTTTAAAGGTGTTTATGAGACTATCTCGTAAAAAGGAAAAACAAAGGAAATGTATTTTTAAATGTGATCATCTGTATAGTACCTACATACTTTGTCATAAGAAAATATTTAGAGTGATAGCATTGCAAATTACAGTATTATACATAAACACCTTTAAAGTTAAGGAATAACTATAAATTTGAACAAACTACATTTGCTAATATTTCATAATGATTATTTAATAGCCAGAATTATACTAACAAAACTGTAGGTGTATTGTTTGAAAATGCACTTGAGCTTAAACTTATTAATTGTATGATAGTGAGTCATACTCAATACACCTTTATTTCATTATATATTTTATGCAACTGTAGAAATTTGTAAAAAAAATAGTTAACTCAATAGTTCCTTTTTAAGTGTATTTTATCATTTCGGTTCACTATAATGACAATGTATTTTAAAAGTATATGTTTTACTCACAAATAAATAAATCACAAACCAAAAGCTAACAGATGTGTGACTTCTAATTAGTTATAATAATCTCTGCTTCAATGCCATTAGAAAGAGCCTTTCTTTTCTTTTGAAAACTAAAAAAGCTTTCCTTTGAATTTTAAACTGTCAGGGTGCTTCAAAGTCAATGTACAAAATCTGCTTTGATTAAAATTTTAGACATCTACAGTGATAACTTTATGAAAGGAAAATATTAAATTATAATTATCCTAAACAGACACAGTCTTGTGAAACTAACCCTCCATTCATGTTAAAGCACAAAGAGTTGAATATAATGAATTTGATTCATCCTCGGACACAAAGCTTCACCACAGCAAACTCAGTCAACTGTTGCTCTTGCGCTTATATTCATGGTGCTTAAATAGCGCACTTTAAAACAAAAAAACCTCCAATTGGCTTTTCATACATCCACCCTCCCCAAAAATAACGCACTTGAAAAACTCAAATGATATGAAAGGCTTCAAGGCCTCTTTTCTCCTTTTCATACCCTTTTTTTTATTTCTGTTTGCAGTAATCTGCCTTTCTCTTTCTCTTTCTCATTGCTACAGAGCAGGCGAGGAGGCTCACAGCTTTGAAAAGGGGGCTCTGTGTGTAATGGGTCCACTAGAATTAATTTACTTGCACCAAATCCATTGAGCACAGAAGTCCCCCCCCTTCTCAAATCATTTGGAGTCGAACGCAGCCCCCAGCCTTTGTAATTCTAGTAAAGCACTTAAAGTGCACAGTAGGTGTTCATGAGGACCATCTGGTCAAAAGCAAAACAAGCTGCTGATTTTGCCTTTGAATAGAATGAAGCAAGTGTGAATTAGTCTCTTCAATTAGCACTATTACAACCTGTCAAGTGCATATTGTAAAACAGGATTATTACAGTATTGGTCACCAGTGCAATTATTTACTCTCTGCCTTTTCTTGCATATAAAAAATGTCTTATGTTTATTAGTTTCTGATAACTGAATGTAATTTCTCTTAACTCAGGCACTGCAAAACTATCAACACACGAACCTTAGATTATGAGTATGCTAGACTAAGATATTAGAATACAAATACCTTAAGTAACAAAGGGCTAAAGCAATGCTCTTAATTTTTAACAAGACTACATTTTTATTTAAGATACAGAGGAAAATATGTTTTTAAATAACTTTCAAATTGTTCTAAAATATTTCTAGATAAAGAAAAATATCATTTCCAAATAGTTACACCATATTTCTTAAATTTATTTCCTAAGGGACACAACAGAAACAGAAAATTTCAATAAGATAATACTGTTTATGTGTCCATTTGAAGTACAATTCAACAAACCTGTTTTAAAATGGAATCTGAAATCAAATATATGTACATCTTATTCTCCATTTTTTGAAAGCTGAATAATGCCTGGTTGTTAAAAAATGTATCTTTCATTCTTAATAAGATATCACTTTTTATTTTAAGTTTGTTTAAAAATGATATATGCTAATTATAATTAAACTGCTCATTCTAATTGAGCTAATATATGCCACTTATCTTGCAGTAAAAACAAACCACTTAAACTTTTTAATTAAGTAAGCACACAACTTAATTTACCCTCTTGCATATGAACGTTCTCAGCTACCTCACTGTTTCTTCAATTCTTTGCCACGAATCCCCCACTCCATACTGGAAAACAAACAAACCCCCCAAAAAGGCACCTAATACCTCAAAACATTTGATGAAAAAACACAACAGTTAAGAAGTTATAATCTATTTACTACTAGAAAGGTATTCACTAATATAATTTGTGAATAACGACAAATTTCAAAACAGTTACTGGCCACTAGCCTTAAACAACAGCCCAAGGCACACATTAGTCAAGATGAGACAGCACCAAGTAGAACCGACCAAACACACACACAAATAGCATACGGTTTACATTTTCAGAATCAAAACTAACATCCTGATTTCAGAATTATTTTTAAGAACTGGTATGGTTTATTTAGATCCCTTCTTGATAACAATTCTACCTCAATTGGTTTCCCACTTAATCCTCAGTTTGTGTAACATGGTGCAGTGGTGAAATGTGCTACTCGCCCCTGTAAGATACGGCTCTGTAGGCTGTCAATTTGCCCTTCATTCCCATTAAGAACTAAATCAACATTAATAAGAATAGTGAGAATTCTGGGGTAAAGTGAAACTTGGAAGAGGATTTAAATAATTCCAATAGCTATTCATCACACTTCTTGCTGTAATAGATAAGTCACACTGCATGATTGTGCACTAAAAAGACTTAGATTTCTTATCTTTGTTATTTCGGGTCAGGTGTCTGTTTCTTAAGTTTGTATGACACCTTTAAAAAAAAAAAGTAGATATTTGCCTAACAGAAGCTTTTGCAATAATAAGGCAGGCAGACAACAAAGAATCAGTTTCCAAGAAAGAGCTGGCTTGATTTCAGGGACTTTATATCCTTTTCCACACCTGGGCTTAGGGTCTGCAGAGGCAATCAGTCTTTTTCTCCCCTTGGTTTAGCCCACCCCAAGTGCATTTTAAACCACAGATTTTTAAATTCCTAGAATCGTTACAATGACTTGTTTAAAACTGCCAATTCTCAAGAGTAGAAAACTGGTTAAAAGACAGGCTCGCTTAAATTTTTAAGGAATTTTAGTATTTTAAAGTGTAATTAGTATCCAATTTAGGGTGCAAATTGATAGAGAGTAGGGGCTGTCAAATGTCATTAGAATATTGATAACTATGAGGTAGTATAGGATTTTACTTATAACCACTTACAACTCTTTCCATCTGAACCATCTTTAGAGGCTACTGCTATATCCTAATGTAGAATATGTGAGTGGAAAGATTTGAAAAGATCTTAAAACAAAAATGAAATGTAAACCCAAGCCCTCACCTGGCGTCCAGAGGCAAGCATGACACCACTGTGAGGGGTGCACCGGCTGGGAGGCTGGGAGGCGGACCGGGCAAACACTGGTCAGTGCATCGCCACCAGCCCGCAGGATTCTGACTGCGTCTTAGCACGAGTCTCCAAAGCGGGATTGCAAAATGTATTTTGTTCAGTTAATAGTCACAATTAGTGCCCATTTAAGTCTTAATCATTTAATAATATTTCTAAGTAAAAAAAACATTGTAAAAGCTTTCTTTTTAAAAAAATTCAAGACTTTCAAAACAATTAAGAGTGTTTTAGATAGAAAATAAAAATTATTTATTCTATTAGAAAAATGATCAGATCAGATATTTTCAATCTATCCTTTCAACTTTATAAATTATACTGCTCACTATTTATTTTGTGGCTTACTATTGAAAGAAGAGTCCTGAAATTGGTGACAGAGATTAATTTAAAATTTAGAATATATAACATCAATAAGCTTTCTCATTAAAAACAAACTACTAGTCTTAACACAGAGCTACGAACTATTTCAGGACTGTGATTCTCTCTTACAACTGAACTGCTTTATAGTAAGCTGAGCAGGAAAGGCACGGTGGTTTGCCAGCGTCCACAGGAGCACTTTCCTTCCTGACACCAGCCTCAGCACCGGTCCCACAGGACTCAAAAAAAAAGCCAGGGAGCTATGCTCAGCCAGTACTCCACATTCTTGCTCAAAGTTACACAAAATAAAGCAGCCTGTGTGCAACTGTCTACTACGAAAAAGCAATATTCATTAGGCGCAACATTTTTTCTTAAAAACCAGTGTTTCAAAATATTATTTTAAATTCATTTTTAAAATTAAAAAAAAAGAAAAGGAAGAAAATACATAAGAAGATTTGTCATTAAAAATGCTTCTGGAACATTGTTTTAAAGATATTTAAAACATGATAAGAAAAAAATTTCAATGTGTTCAAGTCCTTGACACTTAAAATGTATTTGATAATCTAAATAATATACCAGAGAACAGTTTCAGCCAACTGTGGCACGCAATGGCACATTTACAGAATCTTAAATTTTCTTTTAATAATTGATGTAGTCATTTTGAATCATTCTGCATAGGATATCAGGTGTGAGCAGATTGCATTAACACTGCTTAAACATTTCAACTTGTCAGTATGGCCAACTCGATTTCGGAAATATTTGCAGTATTTTCCCATCGAAACAGTAATAAAGGCAAAATAAATATATGCCACTACTTTATAATCACCGAACATTAATGAATATTTTATGTCTTTTTAAATCTCCCTGTTTAATTTAAAAGGGTGAAATTAAGTCTCCTCGCTGCAATATGCCAATTATCTGTAAATCAAACAATAACTTGGCCATTATGCTCCTTTTTGTTAATATAAGAGAAGCTAATTTGAAAACACTGAGTGGCATTTTTAGGTTATCAGCTTCATAGAACTTTCTGCCCTCTTGTGGGAGAAAGTGGAAACACACTCAAGTTAGTTAAGCTAGCAATGTAAAGGGGGTTTTTTATCCAAAAAGAAAGCGATTCCTATATTTATCATACATTATGCTCCTCTTCAAATGAAAAATAAATAAATAAACCAGCAGTGAAATTTACCTCTTATCTTGCTTTATTACTTAAGTGGAGTTACTCTGAAGCTAAATTTCCTTGTTTAATTAAATGTTCACATATGCAATTTAGATTTTTTTTGTCAAAGATTCTATAATAACTCTGACAAAGAGCTATATTTCAATTTTAGAGCAAAAACGACTTATCAAGAAATTAAATTTTTAAATGTAGAGCTTAGAATACCCATTATAAAGACTAAAAATGAACTGTAACATATGAGCACGAAATTCCAGAAAATTCTAATAAATAAAATAGATGAATTTAGAAATCAGTTAAAAGGTTGAATATTAATGCTTAGTTATATAATAGCTATTCAAGTGATTAATGAAGAAAATAAACAGAAAAAGGGGGCTCTGTGACAAATTCAAAAGATAAAATTCATTAATCAAACATGTAAAAAAGGAAATTTGGTAGTCTAGCCATTACCAAAACATTTTGCCTAATTCTAAAAAATTATTTGTTTTCTCAAGATAAATTTTAATTATTTCAAAAGATATATGTAGCAATCCAAGATCTGGCATGATCTAGTCTTTTAAAATTAAGTAGTAAAAAAAAGTTTTATAAACTATGAAGGGTAATATGAAATAGTCACTATTTTAATGTTTCTAAGCATGAAAATCCTGTCAAAGCCTCCAACATTCCTCACTCCCCTAAGGAGAGAAATCATTGGCATTTAGATGGGTGGGGCCAAAGAAATATCAAGAAGGTGCCTTTCTCTCATAGGTATCTTCTCTCTCTCTCTCTCTCTCTCTCTCTCTCTCTCTCTCTCTCTCTCTCTGAAACAGTGGCCCTTTTGAGCCAAACTGAAGAAAACAGACAAAATTAACAGTCTCCTTTCAGATAGTCTGAGCTAAATGATAGTCTCACATCTGAGGAATACTGCCCAAAGCTAGAACTGAGCTGCTTAAGAAAAGCCTCTTCAAATTCCTGTTTAAAACAGAAGCATATGATATAAATGCAGGACACATTTGAGAGGGACCTTTCAAACAAACAGAAACACATTCAACAATGAATGCTGACAACAATTTCCAAATTAATAGTTTTAATAATCACTATAAAACCATGAACTATTTCGGGTAACACTGGACTGCTTGCAGGCAGAGTTTGAAGCAGATGTGTTAACAATTATCAAGAGTCCTACTTACAACATTCGTATTTCTAGGTCAAGGCATTTAGTGTATCTACAGTAAGCATTGATACTCCAGTTAATTAAAATTAAAAAACCCAATAATGAAACATACAGAGAGTTTCTACCAGAACAGATAAGCCCTCTCTAACAGGGTCAACATTAGCTATAATGAGCTACCTTTATTCTGTAGCTGTGAGACAGAACTCACCTCTTGAACGGTACTACTTCCTGAGAAGTTCAGGTTGTACTCCCGCTGGACTTCTCGGTGGGTGATGATCAGCATGAAGTTTTGATTTAATGATTCCTGCAGGGCACTGAAAGGGTTGAGAAAAAAAAAAAAAAGGAACTCAGAGATGAACATGTTCTAGCTTGCTTCACAGCTAGCTGCAAAAACCCCAGGAGTACCCTAACCTCCACATAGGCATGTCCGGGCCCAATGTTATCATCTTCTCACTCCTAAAGGCAAGAGAGCATGCTGAGAACAACCAAGGGGAGCTAACCTGTTAACTCCTTCTCTACCACAGTTTTTTTAAACTTCTATTGTAAAGACTTCAAATACTACACACTTTCTACAAACGTTGTTGTCTATTTTCTTATTCCTCCAAGAGAATCAATTGTCTAATTGTCAAATGATATTCAATATCTATTAAAATATTCATTCAAATGTACTGAAAGACTGATTCAATTGTAATGAAAAAGTTGTCTAGAACAGAACTATAAAACTATTGTTTACACTTACAAATATTGTATAAAAATAGAAAATATGTTTTCAGCAAAAATTCAGAAGGTACTGAAATCTACAAAATTGTAACTGCTACACCAAAATTCTTTCAAAATAATCATGCTTTCACATAGGAATCAGCTATATAGAATTCAGGAAAATGAGAGTTCAAAGCAACACACTCAAAATCCTATGATAAAGTTCCCAAACATCAGAAAAGTGTAAAAAGCACAAAAAATATGTGTAATCAGCTATATAAATGATTCCATGATCTTTATCAATAATTTAATAAAAAATCTATTGCTATAAAGTTCAAATCATCTGCACTGCCTATTCTAGCTGTAACTTTGCCATGGCTTAGGGCCTCAGAAAATATTCTGAGTATGCTCCATTGCTCTGGCCTACATGACTTCTCTGACAATCTTTGATAAACACACACAAAATAAAGATTAGGATTAGGCATTTAATCTGCCCACCCTATTGTCAGTCAGAGTTCTGGGATTATTAGCAGAAAAAAAAATACAAAGGAAGCAAAAATATCATAAAATATTACTAATAAATTTTAAAAAACCTTATACTCAACTAAAATACATTTGTTGACGCAAGGATATTTGTTACTATATCTTTAGCACTTAAGCAAAACACCAGGTACACTGCAGATATTTGCTTAGTAATAAACAAGTTGTGAATTTGCACAAGGTAAGAGCCGTATTTATCCATCTTTGTCTTTCAACCAACAAGGTCATATGACTATTAATCTAGCTAAAGCATTCATTCATTTATATAAAAGCAGCATTAGGCAATGCCTTGCAAAGGAATTCAATCTAAATAAAAATACACAGTTCTTGAAAACTTAGTCTAATAGGGATACACATACATCACTGACAGTAGAACTGAAATAAAAGTTCAATGAAAACTGAGACAAATGTACTTAACTTTGCCCTTGGTTGAGGAGTAAAAAAATCCATGAGGAGAAAAAATGATCCATACCAAGAGAAGACATACACAAGTTAAAATTCAAATAGGATCTTAGAACTAAACACTCAGAATACACAATTGGGGGGCGGGGTTAACACACAACTTTTGACACAGTTTGTTGTATACCAATCTATACTTAAAATACTCTAGTTTCTAGATAAATAATAAGGGAAAAAAACAAAAAAATATGGTCCTTGTTTCCATGAAACTTACATTTCTGGTAAACGGGGCAAAGATCAAGTAAATGTAATGGAATCTTAGAGAGTGCTATGTCCTATTAAGAAAATAAAACAGATCAGAAGACACAAGTTGACAGAGGGCAGGAGAATTCATAAACAGAACAGCTGGAAAGGCATCTCCAAGGAAAAGGCATATACACTGAGGTTAGCACAATACAAAGGCGATCAGCAAAGGTTCAATCACACAGATTCTCATAGTTAACTGTACGGGAAAGTCACTGGATGGGGGTGTTAAAGAGGAAAATACTAAGAGATGACTTCTAGTTCTGTCTTTGCACGATTTCTTTCTGTGTTCTCACTACGGAGAGAAAGACTAGAGATGGGGAGTGAGGCATAGATTAATTCATAACAGAAGTAAGGGAAGGAGAAATGGTAAGAATGTTAAATACAGAATACAGGTTAGAGGTAGAAGATGGACAATTTACTGATGGAGGAAGAGAAAAAACACAACCCTAAGATTTCCAGTCTGAGCAAATAATAGGATGGAATTTTATGTGACAAAAACAAACTGGTAGGAAAAAATTGAGAGTGAAGTTTTAGGTGGATTAAGCTTGACTGCATATTAGACACACAAAAAGATATTTCAGTGTTACATACAATACAACTGAATGTAAACCCCAAAGCCAGGTAAAAGGTGAGTGCAGAACTTACACAGTGGAGGTATAAATATCAGAGCTCAAAGTCATCCTCAGTTACAAGGCAAGTCTGAAGCCAGCCAGGCCTATGTGTGGCTCCACTCTCTCTCAGAAAATAAAACAAAAAACTAAGACAATAGACACACAAAATGGTCAGTTAAGAGCTGAAAAGTCAAAAGCATGCAGGCATATGGGAGACATGTGGCTTTGTGCCAAATGACATCATGTGAGGAAAGAAGATACTAAGAGAAAAACAGAAAAATCAAGATGGAAACCTAGAATATTCCAACAACTAAATCAAAGTTTAAAGAAGATTAATGATAAAGAGAAAAATCAATAAAGACCAGTATAAAACAGCAAATAAAGTAATTGTTTCAGCAGAAAAGTGGCTTCAGTCATGCAGAGACACAGGCACACAGAGGCTGGAAAACATGGCCATGTTCTGGCAACATCAAAAGGCTCAGCATGACTTTAATAAAGAGCTACAGAAGGGTGGCAAGTTCAGTGCACAAGATCCCTCCCTTGAGCACAGGGGCAAAGCATGGGAGAGAGATTTCAATTCCTGAAACCCTTTCCTTACACCAGGACCAGGCACAACCTCCCAAGAATGTTGCAGCCTGGGACAAAAGCTCAGAGAACAACCACGTGTAACCCTTCCAAGAAGTCACTGTCCACCACAAAACAGGCTTCAGAAAAATCATCTCAAATTTAGCATTCCCCTTAACCTAAGCCTGAGACAAGGTGTTGAAGTAAGGATCTGAGATGAAAACACAAACACACCTGTGTTCAAGTTTGAGTGTCCAGCAAGTGGCATTTTGGGGTAGTGGAAACTTTTGGGAGGTGGGGCCTATTTCCAGAATGCAAGTTATGGTCATATAGAAAGCCTACTCTTAAAGGGGACATAGGGATCCTGGCTTCTCTTCCTCTCCCTCCCTCTCCGCTCTGTTCCTACCCGCACACCCCAACCAAATATTGCCTTCCCAAAGGTCCAAGAGTAGCAGATTCAAACACACATGAACTAAAACTTCTAAAACTATGAGTCAAAAAAAGCTTTCTTCCTTATTTAAAAAGAAAAAAAAAAGAGGCAGGGTGACAGTGACACACACCTTTAATCCCAGCTCCCAGTAAGCAAAGGCAGGTGGATCTCTTTGAGTTTGCGCCTAGCCTGGTCTACAGAGTGAGATCCAGGACAGCCAGGGCTACATAGAAAAGCACTGTCTCAAAAAACCGTTTTTAAAAAAGGAGAAGGTGAACGGGAAGGAAGGAGGAGGGTAGATTATGGAAGACTACAGAAGCTAGGCTAAGGAACTCAGAATTTCAAAATCTCTTCTATTTTATATACAGAGATGAATCCATAAATATGTGAACTTTTGTGGTAGTCTGTATGTAATTTCTTAGATTTGTTTCTTGGTTTTGCAATAATTTTGTAGATAATCTGACAGGACCAACACCAGCTGCTGTCCTATTGAGAAGAAGAAAACCATTTGGTCAGCTCTATAATCTCCAGGTAGCTGTGGAGATGGATACAGCCTTAAACTGCTGTAGAACTAAGAGCAAGTTAGGAACTTCTGCTCTGCCAGGGTTAGCTGTCTGACTGTGGCAAGTCAATCATATTTTCCAGCAGTATTTGGTGAGTACCAAATACTAAATATCTAAAGCCCTACCTTAGACACTTGACTACCCTGTAAATACTCAATTTCTTCTTCTGACAAAAAGATAAATTCTTCCTTTCTAGGACTAAGAATATTAAACTTTAAAGAGCCAAGAGTGAATTTTTACTGCATAAGTTATGAGGAAGCATATTATAACACTAGAAATAGAACACCTGAGAGACATTTGGGTTTTAAAACCTCAGTGACAGCGTAACACCAACAAAAAGACCTACAGTGCTGTTGTAGCGATTGCTGTTCTGGATGGGACTGGAGGGGTCACCCAGTAAGTGAAGTACTTGCTACATAATGAAGACCTGACTTATGCCCCAAGCACCCAGGTCTAAGGTGGCCTACGGCTGTACCTTCAACACTAGAAGGGCAGGGTACAGACAGGGATACCCCAGAGGGTACTTGAGCAGCCAACCTTATCACAGTGAGCTCTAGTTCTGTGTGAGAGACTATCTCAAAAGGGCAAGGTGAGGAGCAACAAAGGAAAACTCCCCCAAATCAGCCTCTGGCCTCTACACATAGGTGAAAGCACCCACACACCACACACACACCCTGCCTCTCACCATGAAACATATTTGTATACTGAACCTAACACTACCTGTAGGGATAGCCCAGCCCCTTAGAGGGCGTGTTCGCCTCGGGCTAATGTTTACATATAAATCTGGTGGGCTTGAGCCACCTGAGCCACGCTGCTCTCTTTTTTTTTTGTATCTCCTGCTCATCGCTGGATCCCTGGTGTTGTAAGCTATCCCTTCATTAAAATTTGCTGTTTCATATTAAGCAGCCTGGTTATTATGCCGCTTACAACTACCCAGAATCATAGTTGGAGATTTTTTTGGGGGAGGGGGGTCATTTATAAAAAGTCTTATTTCAGCTTGATCTACCATATTAATGATCCTAAGAAAAATAATGTCTACTGATGGCAACATCCTCCATTTCAGACTCTAGCATACATCATTTGCTTCTTCATCAACAATTAACAGCTTCTAAGTACTATTAACATATGAAGTATTAAGAATTTCATATCATGGGGGGAACTTGGGGAAACAGGAGGATTGGGATAAAGGAAGGTTGGATAGGGGAGCACGGAAGCACAATTCTTAGTTAAGGGAGCCACCTTAGGGTTGGCAAGAGACGTGAACCTAGAGTGGCTCCCAGGAGCCCATGGTGATGTCCCCAGTTAGTTCCTTGGGCAGCTGAGGATAGGGAACCTAAAATGACCCTATCCTATAGCAATACTGACAAATATCTTGCATATCACCATAGAACCTTCATTTGGTGATGGATGGAGATAGAGACAGAGGCCCACACTGGAGCACTGGACTGAGCTCTCAAAGTCCCAATGAGGAACAGAAGGAGGGAGAAGATGAGCAAGAAAGTCAGGACCACGAGGGGTGCACCCACCCACTGAGACAGTGGGGCTGATCTTTTGGGAGCTCACCAAGGCCAGCTGGACTGTGACTGAGAAAGCATGGGATAAAACCAGACTCTCTGAACATGGTGAGCAATGAGGGCTGATGAGAAGCCAAGGACAATGGCACTGGGTTTTGATCCTACTTCATGTTCTGGCTTTGTGGGAGCCTAGCCAGTTTGGATGTTCACCTTCCTAGACATGGACGGAGGGGGGAGGACCTTGGACTTTCCACAGGGCAGGGAACCCTGACTGCTCTTTGGACTGGAGAGGGAGGGGGAGAGGAGTGGGGGGAGGGGAAGAAGGGTGGGAGGTGGGGGAGAAAAATGTGAGGCTGGGAGGAGGCTGAAACTTTTTTTTCTTTTTCTCAATAAAATAAATAAATAGAATTTCATATCAACTATATGAAATTATTATAATCACTTCCATGTCACACAGGAAACTGACACTACTTGCTCAATGTCACATACACAAAAATGTGGCATTTTCTCAGGTCTAACTATAGAGATTACAGTCATGATCTGCCTTTTGGGCATGAAGAAAGAGAACCCAGTATGACCATATTTCTGCCTTCACTGAGTTTGCGGACAAGTAGGCAGACAAACATATTTTCACATAAGGTATCATGTACTACAAATGTAATACTGATTTTCCTATAGCATTAGATACAGAAACACTTTTAAAATACTTAAACTGGATGGTGCATACCTTTAATCCCAGGACTCAGGAGGCAGAGGCACAGGGATCCCTAAATTCAAGGCCAGCGTGGTCTACAGAGTTAGTTCCAGGACAGCAGGGAAGAAAAACCCTGTCTTAAAAACAAAAACAAAAACAAAAAAACTTAAATTGACCATAGAGGCTTTCAACAGAAGCTAACATATGAACTAAGTATGTTTTGTATTTGGAGAGGTTTTTAGGTTTTTGTTTTGTTTGTCTGTTTGTTTTAAAACAGGGTGTAAAAGTTGTAAAGAATGTATTGTCAGGTTTAAATAATCTGAAAGTGTTACCTGAGCAAAACTCTATTTAACTGATAAATCTAGCAAAATAAGTTGGAACCTCAGTCACTGGATCTAGGAATAATTATCCCCTTACCAGTGTCTTGTAATAGGTAGATGAGTCAGTCATAATTAGGTCTATGCAGACGCTAGCAGTCTCTCTTTAAGATACCAAGTTATTCACTTCAACTATGGACCATTAAATTCCAAGGAAGATTGTCAACCAAAACGAACAGCATAAAATAATGCAATGTTTTTTTTTTCTAAGTGGGATAAACTTTATTTTTTTAAATTTATTTATTTATTAAGGATTTCTGCCTCCTCCCCGCCACCGCCTCCCATTTCCCTCCCCCTTCCCCGATCAAGTCCCTCTCCCTTATCAGCTTGAAGAGCAAACAGGGTTCCCTGACCTGTGGGGAAGTCCAAGGACCGCCCACCTCCATCCAGGTTTAGTAAGTTGAGCATCCAAACCGCCTAGGCTCCCCCAAAGCCAGTATGTGCAGTAGGATCAAAAACCCATTGCCATTGTTCTTGAGTTCTCAGTAGTCCTCATTGTCCGCTATGTTCAGCAAGTCCGGTTTTATGTTTTTTTCAGACCCAGGCCAGCTGGCCTTGGTGAATTCTGGATAGAACATCCTCATTGTCTCAGTGTGTGGGTGTACCCTTCACGGTCCTGAGTTCCTTTAATGCAATGGTTTTAAGTAGTATGTTTTCTCTTCAATTTAAAAGGTAAAAGCAAATAGGTAAACTTTAATTTTATTTAAAAATATTTTATGCACGGTCCCAGAAGATACCATGCAAGAAAGCCCAAGAAACTTCAACCCTACACAAAGAACTACAGGCAACTTAGGAATGTTGGAGCAAAAAAAGAGCACACTAATTGATCATCCAATACATAAATACAAGCTGCATTATACAGCCTGAGCAGGGGTTTAGGGAAAATTTATATGCACAATCACACGCTCACTCTCACAGAAAGGGGCAGGGGGACAAGGCAGGTTTTATTTAGGAATACTTATGTGCATACAACCACATATATGTAATAATAATAAGAGGGGGGCCAAGAATTTGAAAGAATGCAAAAAGGAGTAGTATATGGAGGGTTTGGGGGGAGGAAAGGTTGGGAGAAATAACTAATTATATTATAATCTTAAAAATAAAAGAAATTATTTTAAAATATAATCAATTTATGAGGGGAATGTATGTACCATGACACATACATCCAGTTCAGAAAACAATCTGAAGAAATGGGCTCTTTCCTTCCACCATGAGGGTCCAGGGAGTAAACTCCGGTCCTCAATCAAGCTCTCTGCCTACTAAGCTATCTCACTAGCCTCCCAACAGGCAAACTTTTCAAGAACAGTACAAACGTGAGCTCAATGAAAGAAATGAAATCATATATTCTCTGTTTATTGTGTTTCCCCATTTTGATTTTTCTTTCAGTTGGGCTATCTGTACTTATCAACAAAGACAGGTTTTGATTTTTACAACTAAAACTATTATATTAGTCTCTTTGCTCTAGCTGACAGACTAAAACTGCTTACCATGTAGTCAGAACAGTCAGTATCTGTCTGAGGTAGTGACTGTTTCTAAAGATCAAAACAGTAAAATTAAATGAGAGCTAATCATATTAAACACCTAATAGGCAACATAATAAACATGTTTATATATATCCTATTATAATTACTTAATTCATTAATTAACTTTCCTTTAAGAGCCAGCATCACTACATTGTTTGGGTTTAGCTCAAAAATCCTAGGCTCAAGTGATCCCCCTGCCTCAGCCTATCTAATAGTTGGGGTTAAAGGAACAAGTAACTGCACCCAACTACTTTAATACTCGGGAGAAGAGAGTAGTGTATAAGAGGAAACTCTACAAACATGGTAACCAATTCCCCCCAAAGTCTCAGTGTTATAACTAAGCATCAGTATCTAAGCTAGTAATATAGGTGTCAAAACAATTTTGCCAAAATATATTGACTCTTCTTGGTCCACAACTCTCCAGCTTCTTCTTTCAATACAATATTATTTCTAGAATGAGCTCATTCCAACATAATTACAGGGCAGGAGACAGAAAGTTACCTTAAAATAACTGCCTTTTAATGAATGCTAATATCATGTTAATACATTGACTTAATTTAAACATTGTTACACTCTTCTTCACTTTTTTTCAAGAAGAAAATCATGTAAAAATAAATTTTAGTACACAAACCCCTATAATAAATGTATAAAATGCTCTAATACAGGCATTTTATACAGGTAAACATAGAATGCCATGTATTATTGGTAATTACTAATAAAACTAAAACTGGCAAAAAATGAATGAATGAATGAATGAATGAATGAATTGATGATAGTCTTTACTGTCTTGCTAATTTCTTTTACATTCAGAGAGCACATCCACAAGTCAGAAAATAAGTTCAAGGATACTTAAACATAAATAGTGATTTTTTTCAAGGTTAACTAAAGGGTGCATTTTAATATAAAAACATTTGAGGGTGAGATGTTTCTGCAGATAAAGGTACTTGCTTTAACAATTCTGAATCTGATTCCTCATGTCCCAACCCACTGAAAAGAAAAGCAACTCCTGAAAGTGGTCCTCCAACCACCACATGAGTGAGCTAGGTTAAACATGCACAGACGGGTATACAAAAGTGATTCTGTTTCCATCCCCTTTAAAAGAACCACCATTTAATCACCAGAAAGCTACAAAGCAGTTATTAATTGCTAAAGAATAGAAAAGAATGACTTCTTTCCTATCAATTAGTAACAGTGTCATGTCTCAAGTTGTCATTAGTAGGCACCATGTCGTCAATCAAGAATAGTATCAGTCATCAAAGGATCCTCCAGTAATTCCTTCAGTCCTGAATCCCCTCTGAAAGTCTTCAGTATGCAAAGTTATTCAGTTATTCTAAATCATAGCCTGCCTATCGAGTGTGAAAAGATCTAGGGAAAAACACTTGCCGTTTTAAGTTATAAATCCACCAAAATCAAATTAGAAAAGATAATTTCACTTCAGGGCTTTTAGAATTAAATGTTCATGTCCTCCCCCAACATTCAGGTTGAAACTTTAACTCTAGTATGATAAATAGTATTTGAAGATGGGTGCTATCTGACATAATTACATTTAGATGAAGCTATGAGGGTACCATGATTGGACTAGCATTCTCACAAGGTAACTAAGAAAGTAGAGCTCTATTTCTTTTCTATCATTAAGACATTGCAAGAAGACAGTCAAGCCAAGATGAAGCCCTCACTAGGAAGTGAGTCTGTTGGTGTCTTCATCTTGGACTTCTCCCAACCTCCATGAGGACAAAAAGTATATGTTCGTGTTTAAGTCACCCAGTGAGTCACATTCTGTGACAACAACCCAGTTGATAAGGTGAAGTCTTCACAGTTTCTGTATCAAGTTTAACCATATTATCAGTGCTTATGTAATATTGTAGCCACCATTTTTCCAACCAAATGTACTCAGGGAAAAAAATGCAATATACTTTTAATCAGTCTACATGAAAATTCGGAGTTTGTTGCCATTTCTGCCTAAAATATTATATGTCTAATAACATCTCTACACTGATAGTAGGAAAAGTATACTTTCTACATTAGTTGTTTATGTTATTAGGATAAGTATTGACACCAATACAGACACTGAAGGTTCTGTTGTGTAAACAGGGTATATCTTTTCTTGAGCTGGATATTTAAATACATATACACAGGCAGACATATGTATATGTGTGTATATAAAAGCATTGTATCCATTTACATTAAATTTTGTTTTTAAACATGATCTAATGAGTGAATCAGGAACAGTAACTTATCTAATTTACCATGAATTTTTATAATACAATATTTATCATTTTAGAGAAATATAATTTGTATCTTTCTAAACATTAAGATTTTTCTTTTGTCTTTTTAATATTTTGTGATCTACAATTATTTCTTTTCATTTGAGATACATCAGATTTTGAATTAAAAAGACAAACACATGGTAATTTAAATTTCCATTCTAAATTTAAGAGTCATATGAGCTCTTGTCAACAAAAGACCAAATTTACTATAATTATGGATTATTTACACTAAAACAAAATAAGAAATCAATATGTAAATGTAATGTTTGTTGTAGCTAATGCAGCCAGCAATGACAGATTAGGTTCAAATAGCAATCAGTTTGAAAATCTGGCACATATGTAAATGAGCTAAGGCCTTGATGTTTACATATGATTGTATTTCATTGAGGATTTTAAAATTGTCTTGGGAAGAGCATAAAAAATAAAATGTTAATCTTTCCACTATAAATATGACTTGAGCTATTATCATAACCAAAACTAGGTTTTGCTTCTGTCCAGCTAAACTAACATGATACTAACAATTCTGAGCCGAAGATGACATCATTCTTAATTAGCACTCTGCTACAGTTGTTAACATCTCAAAGACACCATGCTATCATCACCACAAGCTCTGCAACAATCTCAAAACCATGTTTAACAGAGCTTGGCCTCTTAGTCTACAGCTACTTTTAATTGCTTTCTTTGCCGGCAATTAAATATGTCTAGATAAACAAACATTTCATTTTACATAATTCCTAATAACATTTTTCAAGATAATTTCAAAGTCCAGATAGCCTTATGCCTATAATTACTGTTTATCAATACAGTAATATATTGGGTTCAACAAAATGTCTCAATCAAAATATAAGATTAATCAAAACATGGTAATTAGTGGTGATATTGATATACTGTGATCTATACACCAAGGACAAAATAGCAAAATTGTATAACCATAATTCCATTAGTTAAGGAAAAACATAAAGAAAAAATCATATTTGCAATGTATTGATTTTCTTGCTTTGTGAATCAGTAAGCAACACTCTGAATGTCCATTAAATAAGTTCCCGCCACAAAGACTTTAGAGCTGTAGCTCTTTTTCAAAGTGTGATGCTAACAAGCAAATCTCAGTAGTCACCAACCTATCAATAGCAGTAAACTGTCTAAACGGATTTGGTACATCACTCCAATTAGATGTGCTGGGATCACCATTGATGCTTTAATTGGGAACAAGTTTCTTTCTCATCCAGAATGTTAACTGCTGAAAATGAACCACTTTTAAAGGACTTCTTATCAAAAATATTTACCAATCCAATACTTTAAAATATTACTTTAAAAAGTCTAATAATAATGTTAATTAAAATTAAACTTATGTACTTAAAATACTGATTGTATCGATTTATTCCTAAGGAATGGCAAGCTATTTTAAAAATCATATCAAATCATGCATTATTCTGACTGTAACACTAGTTTTTTTTAAAAATATTTCTTAAAACATCATTTGTGAAAGCAAAGGTCGAGGAATGTGATCAATATGACTGATTCTTTGAAACTGGCATTTTGGTTTATTTTCTTAACAATTTCATATGCATTTGATTGAGTTGTTCAAATCTATAGCTTATAAAATCAGTAAATAAATCTGACAGATAATCATAAATATCTTTCTTTACTATTTTGCCAAAATTTGATGAATTGAACACACAGTCCACAATCAATATATATTCTTGGAAAATTGTTCCTCCATGTATCTGCCTTGAAATGAGGCTAAAGTATTATTAACACTTTTAAACTACATTCTTTTAGGTAATATTAGCCTGGAAAACTTAAGACATATTTTCCTCCTCCTTTATTTTCTATTTTCTCTCCTACTACCTTAAAACAATTTTTGAAGATCCAAATTTAAAATTTCTGTTTTAGTTTTTTGGTTTGTTGTTGCTGTTTTGTTGCTATGAAGTCTTCCATCTCTGCTTCTAAGATGTGAACTAAAAAGACTGCAGGCATACACTACCACACCTGGCCAAGAAATCTGTTTTTAGTAAAGAAATTTAATTCTATCTTATTTATAGATGTTGTTAATATACTTGATTTGTTTGGTCACTGAATGTTGTTTTCTTCTACTGCTGTTTTCCTATACTTCTTTTTAAATTTCTAGCTACTGAATTAAGTTTTTTTTTTTTCTTAGATAAATTTAGGTTACTTTCTTGAGTGTTTACCACCATCAGTTATATTGATACCTAGGCTTATGCTTTTTAAATATGGACTAAAGATAATCAGAAAGTCTACAGCCTTCTTTAGAGAAGCAACTACACATATCATCTCTGTCCTTACCTCACCTTTCACATCAGGTTCCTCGGGGAAAATGTGGGTAAAATCTACTCCTGGTTTACTGTAATGATTTAAAAAAAATAATGTGTGCAAAGGGCTTGGCAGAAAGCCATCCTCCATGAATGACAATTAAATCGCTTATCAAATATTTTCTTAATATCATTATTCTCCTTTAAATAATATATATTCTTATTCATCTTCGAGCTTTCTTTCAGTATTTTCTATGTCTTGGACTTTGTCATTGCTACAACTATTATGATCTAGAACTCAGAACTAAGTCTCCATTTGGCACCAATCAGCTCTCTACCTTTCCTACTGCTTCTAACTCTGCCAGCTACCTTCATTTCAATACTTTATCCTACACTTCAATCCTGTCTCCCTACTCAGAACTGACCCTTGGAATTACCCTTAGAATTGATAGGCAGAAGGCCTAAACTCCAATTTGATGCTATCTGAAATACGGTCTTAAAGAGGTAATTCAGGTCATAAGGCTGAAGCCTTAATCCAATGTGACTGGTGTTTTTATAAGAAAGAAAAAAACTGTTCGATCACGTTTTCTTTCCCTTTCAAACAGGGATACTATGAGAAGTTGGCAATCTACAGGTCAGGAAAATCCCTTCATCACACACTGACCTGGCCTGCATTTCTATCTTGAACTACAAGTCTGGAGAACTAAAATTGTGTCATTAAGCTGCCCAATGTATGCTATTCTGTTACAAATGCTCCTACAGTCTAACATTCTCACACCCCTATGGCCACCAGGATTTGTTTGTTTTACTTGTTCCCATTGCTCCTATTTACTGCCCTGTTCTCCTATTTCAAGTAATTCTGTCTCTTACACCTACTTCCCTTTAGAATCAAATTTTCTGTGAATGTTATTTGATTTCATTTCTTATTCTTTAAAATGTACTAAAATTCAATACTTAGTTCTATTCCTCAACCAAATTAACAAAGTCAATTACTTAAATTCCCAACTGAACGACCTTTTAGCAATCATCCTGCTAGCTAGTCCAGGCCTCCTCATTTCATATTGTTTTCACTGAGACAACACAGCTCTCCCAGGAAAACGATGAGTCAGTTCTAAACATCTGACTCTGCACTAAGAAGACACGCTGGGTACCAGCTTATAAAGAGAAATTTCTCAGCTATAGAAAGAATCTTTTAAAAATGGAAAGGTTGAAAGCAGATGCTAAGAGAAAGTAATGTAAGAAATTTCTGAGAAAAACTCAAGAATCTCAACAATGAGGGGCAGGGAAAAACACCACAAAGGAGACTGGATGGAACAGTCTGGATTTTAGGGTTAGGACAAGTAATGAAAGATAATTATCAGGAAAGGAAAGATATTTTTAAAGGCCCAATATCTTTAATGAATAGGTTAAAAGCTCACTGGGAATAGAGCTTGTCTTTTATCTACTAATTAATAAAAACACAATGATGAACTAAATCATTCCTATAATAATATAATAACATTTCCCCTTTTCTAATTTTATTATAAATTATGATTTGATTTGAAATTGTGCCACAGGTATAACGCTTCATTCATTCACTTCATTACTGAATTGTAAAAGGGGTTAAAATGTTTCTTAATTATTACAAAGATTTGAGCAACATCTTCACTCTTAATTTCATCTTGAAATTTTGTTTTCTAAAAAAAACCAACCTTACATTAAAATAATTCTTAAGTCAATTATAGATGTGATGTAATTTATGTTATAATTTTTGGTACCGGAAAAGAAACTGTCCACACAAAGACACAATTACCAGGCACCCCCTAGTGGCAGTAAAATCAAGACAGGAAAATAAAACATGGAGGTAGAATTTTCTTTATAATTCTGAGCAAAACTTAAAGAAAATCATTTGCCATTTAAAACATGTTACTTTATATCTGCTTTAATATATAACTTACAATATAATGTCATTGAGAGAAAAATTTAAAGTTTTTGATAAAATTGAATAAGTATCTATAAAAATGAGCCCTGACCTTTTAGAAGGTCTCACTTAAATGTATATTAGTATAACTTTTTCAATGCCACGAGTTTCTAAATATGTCCCTCATACTACATCATTTGTCTTTCTTTGAAAAATTCTCATTGTTCCTACCCATGAAACAACATCATTGAAAATTGGTAAAAATCAACAGGCCAACTAATAAACAGTTTCATTCCCCAATAAGCACGGCATTTCAGCAATACTGTAGGCCTAGGGAATGAATTAGTGATGAGAGGTCAGCTACATGGCAAAGAAGACAATTTCCATGAACCCAGCATGATATTCTCTGATGACAATAAAATCAGTAGATGAACATAAAATCTGTGAAACTCCAAAGTCAGTGTGAAACTAGTTTTGAGGTAATATAAAGACTCAGAAAAACCATTATTTTGTCACTAGTACAATCAGTATATGCAGGCCATTTGCTTCATTTAATACTGCTAAATTTAATTTGCAACTAAATACTGTATTATGTATACACACATAATATAAATACTGTAAATACATGTATTGAGTTCTATGAGAATTAAAAGCAACAATGAATCTACCTTAAGTAAAGAAAGAGTTCTTTGAGAACCTAAGTAGGTGTTTTTCTAGCTTTATCCTGTAGAAGTTACTGTATTTTCTTCAAACTTGTATCTTCTTTGGCAATAACAGACTGGGGTTGTATTTATTCTTTCTCTTCCCTCTAATCCTTCTCCTTCAATCAAAGAAGGGTCGTTTTGGCTCTCTTCCCTCCACCCCCTCAAGTGCTCACGAGGAACTCAGAACCCTGAATACAGTAGGTAGTACTGAGCAATAGCTCTACTCTGTTTTGATTATTTTTAATATGCAGGCATTTCCCAATAGATTTTTTTTGAAAGAGGATTCTACTAGTAAGTCAAATGAATAATCTAAACCAAATAATATGGAAACTGATACACTTGGTAGTCAGTTAAAGCTTCCATAAAATTTTTATTTATTATACTTTACACAACATATAAAAAATTTCCCATCCAATTTTTCCTTTCAGATTTCCAAGAAAAGCAAATCCCTTACCCAGCATGACTAGATGATGAAGGTGGTGGCAGGTCTGGTGTAAGGACATAAAGACTGTTGTTTTTTGGCAAGTGTAATGATTTTAAGACCGTCTGAAATAGAAAAAAAGAAAACAAAAATAAATGTTGAATTTGTACATTATTAATTTTTATAATTTTTGAATATTTGACAACTTTAAGGTTGGTTTCTCATCTTTTGGTAATTTCCTAAATATAACAATAGAGCAGCTAAATCCAAACCATCTTGTTTCTGCTCTTTTTATGGCTACAAATCTGAGCATTAAGGACAATACAAACTTCTAGCTCATTGGAGATGCTTAAAGATAAGAGCACAATTAAGAGTCGTTAATTTCTCCACCAACGTGTAATCATGTTATAGCAAAAATTAGTAAAGCAGGTTTTCAGAAAATTTTAAGACCTAGAAAAAATTATAGAAAGCACCTCAAACCAAGGATCTTTAAGGGTGAGGAGCGGTAGCCTAAGAGGTTGTGTAACCTGGATGTGGACTCCAGTAAGAGTTACCTAGATCACTTTATTCTGACTCTAAAGATCTTCTTTTTTAAAACGATTTGTTGAGTCACACGTATATACAAACTTTTAAATTTCACTATCACAAAACTCATACATTTCAGCCACACAATCTGAAGTTAAACACTTGCTAACATGCTTTCTGGTAGATATACTCACTAGGGTATTCGTTCCACATCATGCACCCAGGGCATGCTCTTCATTCACAGAATCTTACTGCATTACACCTCTGAGCCGGACCACCCTAATCACAAGAGTGGCTAGAATAACCTAGGAGTTCTGACTGGGAAGGGGTATGAGGGAGCAATGCTTTAGTAGGATTAAAGTAATCTATATAGTTAAAAATTAGAAGGTGATAGCTTTTTTTGTCTTGGGGTTTAACTAAAGATATGGCAAGAAGCAGGGATGAAGAATATAAGTTAGGGGAGCTTTGCAATTTTAAACTAGATAGCCAGGAGTCTGTTCATTGAGCATAGAGTTGAAGGTAACAAGGTAACAAATAAAAATATAGAAAGACCACTTCAGACAAAAACAGCCACTATAAATGTTTAAAAATGTAATTTTAAAGTTAAAAAAGATGGCAGAAATAATGAAGACATGAGTTGGAGGATTGTTGGGAGTTATAATATAAAAAGAGATGAATTAAAAAGTGAGAACTTTTAAGCAAAAAACAAACAACAGAAACTTGAAATTCAGATGAAAGCTTCTGCCATTGTTAGTAAAACGTTAAGAGCATGGAGAGACAGTAAGGCAAAGAATAGTGAAAGAGTTTTGTAGGCAAAGGTCCAAGTAACTAGGTGACCAAAGAAAGGGCAACTTACAAGGTGCTGAGATTAATAAGAGGACTTGGAGACTGCTCAACAGTTAAGTGTGCTTGCTGTTCTTGCAGAGAACCATTTTGGTTCTCAATAGCTTGGCCAGGCTGTTCACAACCATCTGTAACTACAGCTCCTGGGATCCAACACCCTCTTTTGGCCTTTGGAGGCAGCTGCACCCACAAATGCATATACAAATACATTTACAAATGCATACACATAAGCAAAAAATAAATCTTTTTTAAAAATGTCTAAATCTAATGAAATTAAATTAATAAGAATTAAATTGAAGACAGTAATTATAAGTCAGAAGTTAACAATCATAAGGAAATAGGGACGATAACTTCAGTAAGTTATCAAAGGTGATATAACCTTTTGACATAAATTTAAAGCTAACTAAATTCTGATAGGAAAGACTGATAATGACCTAGAAGTACAAATCAAGATATAAATATATTGTATAATTTATTTCAATTGTATGAGGACTGCCAAAATAAAACTAACACTAAGAAGACTACAAAGGAACAAACTTCTTGAAGAAGATGGCTGTCACTCAGTGGAAGACAGTAAAGGAAATGTACATGGAAGAATTTAATAAAAGCAAATTTACTAATGATGGATTAGTTCCACAGCACATAGTATAAAGCCTTGTAGCACTGTAGAGGAAGGAGAAACAAGCCAGGTTTTAGATATACAGTCTATAAAGATTCAAGAGGAGTGATTTGGAAATCTCAAACACCTTACAATGATTGGTATAAACAGGTGAAGGGTAGCAAAGTCAATCCTGGCAGAGTCAAAACAGGTAATAATGGCAAGGCTCTAAGGGTTAAGAAGCGAGGAGTGCTTAAGGAATCCTTAAATAAGGATTCCTTAATTCTGCAGATGAAGAAAAAGACACCTGGAGAAAAGGTGATCTTACCCAAGCAGGCCACTGGAAGAACTTTTAACTGCTCCATGAGAGGGCCCATCTTACTAAGTGCACTCTTAAATAAAAATAAATACCCTAATTATTTACATTAGAATGACATTTCTGTTTTATTTTACTTCTCTGCCCTTCCTTCCTCTTTATGTTGTCTATTATCTGTACAATTAACTTAACAACCTAGTAATGGGTTATGGAGCATGGTTTAAAAAACCACAATACATAATCACCTATAAGAGTACAACCTACCAGGACACATATTTTATGTCAAATATGTAACACCTTTTTGAAATTGATGTGTTCTCTCAATAATTCTAGCATGCAAACAAAGTGCATACATCTATACACAGGAGAGTTACCTTTATCTTTTATCCTATTACTTTGTGGACTACAGAAAAATACTCTTAGCACTCAATCAAGTCATGGTCGTACTTTTATCTATATTCTACTCTATGATTCTCCATTTAATCTTTCCCATCAAAACATTCATGGCATGATTAAATAAAATGACCCTTTTCTTTAGGCCATTATTCATGCACTAATCCATGAACCTTTATTTGATACTGATATATCAAGAATTCTATAAACACTGGTGATAGAACAGATATGGCACCTCTTCTTATAATGTTATGGGTGGAGAATCATAGGACAAGAACCAAATGAGAAATGTTTGTTACAGAACTAGTATAAAGCTAAAACTCAAAAGATAGAAAATAATCATTTAAAAAAATATTTGGAGGTAATAATGATTCCAGAGAATTAGATGTTATCTGTCAAGGATTGGGTCAATAAAGCTCAATCCTAATTTTTAAAAAAAAAAAAAAAAGATTTCAAAATGAGCTATAGTATAGAAAGTGAGGGTAAAAAAACTCAGGAGGTACTGTAAAACTGAGAAAAGGATAAAACTGTGTTTCAACAAAAGAGCAATATAATGTCTGTGTGTAAAAGATGGCTATGGCTGCTAAGCAGGGAATGGAACTGGAAGTATCTACAAAAAGGAGCTAAGAAGCCGGGCGGTGGTGGCGCACACCTTTAACCCCAGCACTCGGGCGGTGGTGGCGCACGCCTTTAACCCCAGCACTCAGGAGGCCGAGGCAGGCGGATCTCTGTGAGTTCGACAACATCCTAGTCTACAAGAGCTAGTTCCAGGAAAGGCTCCAAAGCTACAGAGAAACCCTGGGGTGGGGGGTGGGGGAGCTAATACTGAAGTTCTAGTCCAGGTAGAGATAATGACAGTCTGGATTAGTCAATTGTAACAAAAATACTGAAAAGTAGCCTTAGTTGAGATATATTTTAGAAGTATAACCAATAAAATTTACAAAAGTATCCTTTGTGCTATTCTGTGAAGTGCTGTGAGATAAAGAAAAGTCTCATGGCCACAATTTCTGCTTTACTATTAGCTACACAAAGTTGCCATTTATTGAGGAAAAACTGGTGAAAAAACAACATAGGAGAGAATTAGGGGTTCTCATTAAAGCATGTTTGTTTAAGATGCCAATAAAATATGAAAGACCAGAGTAGGATATGGTGATTGCACATCCATAATCCCAGCAGGTGAGAAGGGGAACATACATTATGTGGTAAATTGTCAGGTGTTGAGCTCATTTAAGAGGCTGGCTCGGGAAGCAGGGCTGTCCTTCACCATTTCAAACCCAAGCAGAAATGTCTCAAAGCATCTTTCAATGTCTGAGAATAGGCTGCTCCCCTAACACTGTTAGGAAGAGAAGAAAATAGCAAAACAGACCAAGAGTAAAAATATTTTATCCCTGAAAACAAGTAGAAGGCAAAACATTTCCAACAGATGCTACTATTATTTATCCGTGGCATCAAAATGCCTACAATGAAGAAGAGAAGCATAAAGCTCACCTCTGGAAAGCTCAGTTGGGTAGAAAGAGCTCAATTGTGAGTGAGCTTCAGATGACTGCCTCAGCTTCCCTGATCAATTTTTGCTAGATGTTTTAAGCAATCAATTTGATGATGTTATCTCTAAAAGTTACTTATTTGTCCTTTTACTTGTAAGTCTCACCTAGGGGACACGCTGGATGGAGAACTCCAGCTGGCTACCTTAAAAGGGCTTCCCAATCCCATTCCCACTGGATGTTTTGAGTATCCAATTTGATAATGTTTTGCTTTCTATCTATCATTTGCTATTTATTCTTTTACTTTGGTTTGCTTTGAACTGTAATACAGTCACTCATGCAAACTGAAAATATGCTACTGTAATCATTCTCCAGACTGTATAGAACAGAAGTGAAGACAGAAAGATCCAAAGTACAAAGACAGCTTTAGCAGCTTAGTGAGTCTGAGACCAGCCTGAGCTACATGAGATCGTGTCTCAAATAACCAAGAAGCAAAGAAAGAAAAGAAAAGGGAAAGGAGGAAGAGAAAGAGGAATGAAAAGAAGATATGCAAATACAAGAGTTAATTGTCAACTTTGTTTAATTCTCACATGTTTTGTGACAATTCATTGAGGTGTGGTATGGAAATGTATATTTGGAAGCAATCAAAAAATTAATGGCTTGAGAATAATAGGAATCCCACATAGTAGAATATATAAATAAGTAACTGGAAGTATTGTGTCTTCCCAAAAGACTGTCCAGATACTAGAATGTCTTAAGAATATTTTCAAAATGACCTCCTTCTTTTAACTTCTTTTAATTAGTGAAAATGGATGTAATATTATCTTATTAATACAGGTTTCTCAATTTAAAAACAAACTGTAAAAATGATTTCATTCTTGATGCTTATTTCTATCAAGGTTGTTGAATTACTCATCCTTACCTTTTTAGAACCCTGGGTATCAGAACAGACAAGAGTCAGGAGTGAATAGAGCTTCCTTAGCATTTCAACAGCCCTGGGTTCCAACCTGAGGACTACACAGCACCAAGAAGCAACAAACTAAGGACATGGGATAAACCTAGCTGTTTTTATATGGGATGTGACTTAAAATAGCTTTTAAATTTTATGATTGGGAATAAATCAAAAGAACATTTCATGACACGAAATTTCATATTGTAGGGATGTTCTTGCTCTTTGGGAATAGAGCAGAGTAGTAGTAGTAACAGAGGCAAGATAAAACCTAAATATTTATTATTTTATTAATTTTATCTATACTACTCTTATTATTATATTAATATTTAATATTATTAACTGACTATACTGAAGAGGCTTGCTGACCCCTAATATTAACTGTAACATCATACAGTATCATCGTTAACTATATCAAAACTTGAAGTTCTTGCCTATCCTTGCCTATCTGGAATTCTAGTAACTGTCTCAATGAAACACAGGACCAACTCAGTAAATCAATCCTAATAATATATATACAAATATATATATGTATATAATTTATTAGCACAACTGACCACAAAACATTCATAAAATAATGAACCAAAGGATTTTATTTATGCCTGGCTAAGCAATATAAACTCAATAATAGTGTAAGATTATAAATACTTCTGTCTTAAAAATATAAAACTTTAGTGCTAATTCATTTCTTTCTCCATTCCTCTAACCTCTTAAAAAAGAAAAGTGAAATATTTTATACATTAGGCTGACTTTAAGGGGTCCAAAACCATAGCCACTATTACTTGAAAACTACTGTACCTTCTGTAAATTCTCAAGATATTAATTCATTTCATGCACCTGCCACGAACCAAGGAAACGAAGAAATATTCTTACCATTTAAATTTTCCAAGTTTTAAAAGTTTCCTATTATCTTTGCTCCATATGCAATACTTGGCATAAATGTACACAGTGTGTGTGACTTCTTTCAGGCCAGTAAGTAATTGGTCAGTAAATTATTATTCCAGGGCACTCACTGATACCCTAAGAGGTTTGAGAAAAAGGTAAATGCTCTCAAAAAGGTACCAACCTTCTAAAAAAAAATACTTAGAAATAAAAAAAAAAAAAACATGCCACATAGTGTTTTTATTTGCATACCTAAACTCATTTAAAACCATTATTGGTTTATATTTAATTATTTAACTTGAAAAACATTATTTGGGAATTAAACTAAATAAATACTACCAAATTTACTTCTGATATACATAAATTATCTAAAACTAATCTTTAGGATGAACATGGTGGTGCTTGCCTAAAATATCACCATATGGGGGAAGTAAAGGCAAGGAAGATCAGGAGTTCAAGCCCATCCTCAGCTAAACAAGAGTGTTTAAGATCAGCCTGCTCTACATGAGAACCTGTCTCATAAAACAAGCAAGCAAGCATACAAACTAAACAGCTTTAAGCATTACTTAGCTAATCATAAAACTCAGTTATCTTTTATGTCTAGTCAATTAGGAAACTTACACTGTCTTCCACATCTCCAGTCTTCCAGCCTTTTAACAGCATTTTAGGCACAGGTATCTGAAGTTCGTTTTCTAGAATCTGTTTAATCTCTCCTGTACAAATAAGAAGAGATCAAATATAACTAATGAGTAAACACAAGTCAATCATTGACTACCAGGACAACATTAATATCCAGTATACAATATTCAGTCAACAACATTTGACCGATGAATAAATGTTTAAAGGGCGATGGTGGCGCACGCCTTTAATCCCAGCACTCGAGAGGCAGAGGCAGGCGGATCTCTGTGAGTTCGAGACCAGCCTGGTCTACAGAGCTAGTTCCAGGACAGGCTCCAAAGCCACAGAGAAACCCTGTCTCGAAAAACCAAAATAAATAAATAAATAAATGTTTAAAAACTCAATACTGATGTGGGATGCCCCTGTATGCTGTGAATATGTTTTATTACTATTGGTTAATAAAGAAGCTACTTTGACCTATGGCCTGGCAGAATAAAGCCAGGCAGGAAATCCAAATAAGAGATATAGATAGAGAGTAGGCAGAGTCAGAGAGATATCATGTAGCTGCCAAAGGAGAAAAATGTCAGAACCTTAACGGTATCACCACAGCCTTGTGGTGATACACAGACTAACAGAAATGGGTTCATTTAAGATGTAAGAGATAGAGAAGACTACACCTACACTATTGGCCAAACAGTGTTGTAATTAATATAGTTATGTGATTATTCGGATCTGGGCGGCTGGGAAATGAACGAGCAGTCTCCGTTTACACAGTACTCCAAATTTAAAATCTTCTTGACCAAACAATATGCTGTTTCATTGAAGAACTTAGGCTTCAAAATTAATGACAAAAATATTTCACAATTATTAAATTATTATGTACTTCACGTTTATAAAAGCATAGTTTTCTAAAAAGCACAGATATCAGTGGTTAAGAATGTAAACAGAAAACAAACCAATAAACAATACTGTTAGGAACATAAGTGAAACCATATTGTGTGATTTGGAATAATGCTTGCAAGATAAGAGCCAGCTGCAAGGCAGCTCTGATATAAGATGAGCCTTAGGCAGGTTCTAATATGCTAATGATCCAATCCTAAGCTGTGAGCCCTGGTAAACTAAAGATGGCCCCCAAGATCTCACTGCAATGCCCCCAAAACAACATCTCAAGCCTCTGTACTGAGTCCCTTGAGCAAGGAAACTTTGATGTTGCCTACACAAGGCTCTGGTGACCTTCAAGTTTCCTAGACCACTGATGAATTCACACGTGCCTGCCTGTCAGCACTAGCTGTTGGCCAAGGCTTTCAAGGACCTTCTGGAACTTCCAACAGTGTTATCTTCTGAATTTAGGCACAGACACTGGTCTCAGGTCTCAAGCTCGCTCCTGAAGCACCCTCACCTAGAGTGGGTTCCCCAGTGGAAGCCTGCAGCATTTCCTGTTCATCCCATTCCCCTTAGAAAAATGTCTGTTTACATGAGACTACCTTAATCTGTATAATATCAAGAAACTGAAAGGAACATTTCTGTGAATAAACAGAACATATTCAAAAGGCAAATCTCATGTGGATATTCTAGCTGCCAAATGCCTTACAGGCCACCAGATCTGTTCTGCACGAATGTGCTCAGCACATGACAGGAGTAGTAGAGAGTACAAAAGGTAAGGTACTTCAATATAAGTGAAGCACATTTTGCAATAAAAATTTGGATTAACATTTTGCTTAGGGGAAATACAGTCACTTGCTTGTTCTTACTGCAGCATCTATAACATAGAGGATAGCTTTATCTAGTTCACCTAACCACATGATATGTTAATGAAAACATATAGGATGAAACAAGAAGACATACTTTAAAATAACTGAAAAAACTGAAGGCAATATTGACAATCTAGAAGACAATTTAAAATGTGTTGAAATATCAGTTTCAGAAGAGGGAGGGGGAAACTACTGAATCAAGCAGCTATAAGGCAGACAAAACTTAAACTAGTATGACGTATGATGTGGTATTCTCCTTTGTATGCCATGGATATGTTTTATTACCATTGGTTAATAAAGAAGCTGCTTTGGCCTATGGCAGGGCAGAATATAAGGAGGTAGGAAAACTAAACTGAATGTAGGGAGAAAGAAGGTGGAGCCAGGCAGATGTCACTTAACTGCCAAAAGAGAAAGACACCAGAACCGTACCAGTAGGCCACAGTCTTGTGGTGATGCATAGATTAATAATGGGCTATTTTAAGATGTAAGAGCTCGCTAGAAATATGCCTGAGCCATCGGCCAAAAAAATATTGTAATTAACATAGTTTCTGTGTGATTATTTGGGTCTAGGCAGCAGGAAAACCAATGCACAGTCTCCTGTTACAGAAGTGTAACCAAAACCAGACCAAAGCATAGTTGGGCTGCATAGGACGGCCAAATCAAAATAGGCCAGAACTCCATTTAGTGAAAACAAAGGACTAAAAGACTAAAATTAAATTAAATTAAAGGAGAAAATACTGATGACACACGTCAAGGAAGTATAATTTTCCCATTAACTCATAAGTTCTTCTGTAGGAATGTTTGTGCTGGTTTCAGGCACTCCACTGCTTTATGTTGATTTGAATTTGCAAATCTTTCTTATATTTATCTAAGATGGATTGCTGATACTCTATGATTTAAAATAAGACATAATCCCATTGTTTTTATATTAAATACAAAACAATTGAATGTTATAACTAGGAAAACAAACCCATGATGAGAAGATGAAAGATGAGAAAGAATTTTATGCTATATAAGTTCTATAGAAACACAGCAGCTTAATCAGCAACAACACAAGAGTCATTCATGGCCTCGGGGATTTTTTTTAACTTTCTTTAAGAAAAGATGAGCAGGGCGATGGTGGCATTGGTGATGCATGCACACCTTTAATCTCAGCACTCAGGAAGCAGATGGAGGCAGATCTCTGTGAGTTCGAGGCCAGCCTGGTCTACAAGGGATAGCTCCAGGACAGCTAGGGCTGTCACACAGAGAAACCCTGTCTGAAAAAAGCAGAACAAAACAAACAAACAAAAAGGCTAGAGCAGTAAGATGGCTCCATGAGTAACAGTACTTGCTGTCAAGATGGAAGACCAGAATTTGGTGCCTGGGATCCATGTGGTAGAAGGAGAGAAACGGCTCTGAAAAGTTGTCTTCTGGCCTACACATGCCATGCCATTTTGACACCACACCACATACACACACACACACACACACACACAACCCACTACAAACACAAACACACACACACAAAATGTAGTTTTTTACAATTTAAGTCCTTTTGTGCACTCTAGGTGGTAACTACCCATTTAAAAACAAACAAACAAAAATCCAGAAAGTCTGGCTCAACATTGTATCTGTTTTGGCTTTCAAAAATGTGACTGCTGACAAAGAGTCTATTTGTTACCCAGACACATACAAAGTCAGCCTTGCCTTTCCTGAGCACTAGTCTGGGCATATGTATCTGCAGGCTGCCCAGTGCTGTCCTCCTAAATCATCTTCACCAGACACTTCTTTCTTACACTTTTGAAAACATTCAGCTTTCTTGAGTTAAAAGAAGTTCTTAATAGAAAATAAATAAATAAATGAATGAATGAATGAATGAATGAATAAATAAATAAATAAATAAGTCTTAAAGTCTTTGAAGAAAGCCTGGATAAGACCAAAATAAAACTAAATGCCTTTTTTCCACATGCATAACAGAACAGAAAATAAAACCAGTTAATCAACTTTTCTCCTCTTCTACTGTGGGACAACGGTTTGTACCCTGTCAATTGTATTTTAACAAAATGCTGATTGGCCAGTAGCCAGACAGGAAGTATAGGCGGGGCAACGAGAATTCTGGGAAGAAGGAAACAGATTCTTCAGTTGTGACCCAGCCTCAGAGGAAGCAGGATGTGACTGCCTCACCAGAAAAGGTACTGAGCCACGTGGCTAACATATACAAGAATAATGGACTAATATAAGTTATAAGAGTCAATAAGAAGCCTGAGCTAATGAGTCAATCAGATTATAATTAATGTAGACCCCTGTGTAATTTCTTTGGGATTTAACGACTGTGGGAATGGGGCAGGACAGAAACCTCAGACAACACTCTTCCCTGTTTTTTATAGTCCCTAAATAATTCTATTAGAATTCTCACTATTCTGCTTCCTTTTTCTATGAGATCAACTTTGTTAGTGTCCATGTATGAGAACATATGAACTTTATCTTTCTGTACTTTACTAAATATAATGTCCTGTGTTTGCATCCACTCTGTTCTCCTTGATGCTAAGCAGTGTTCCTTACACAGTTGTACCATAGCTGTCTATATGTCTGTTGGAAAGATGATTGAGGTGTTTCTATTTGGGGAGTATTACAAATAGAGATACTATGGACTTCTACCTGTAAGTTATTTGTATGTCTATGTTTTCATCTCTTTAATAAATACCGAAGAATAGAACTATTTGGTCATACAGCAAAAACATGTTTTAAGTTATAAGATTACCAAATCACTTGAGAAGTGTTTGGTCATTTTGCATTCTTGTCAGCAATATATAAGTCTTCCATTCTGTGCATTCTCTGCAGTTGTTGATATTCAGTTTATATTTTACCCATCCTGATTTGGACATAAATATCTCATTGTGCTTTATATTTCCCCCAATGCCTAATGGCTTTGAACATATTGCCACATTATTATACCCTCTTTAACAAAAGATTTCCTTGATTCCTTGCCTATGCAACTACATATGCTTACTCGTTTAAAGGGGAAAAATCTGTCATGGAAGAAAATAAGCAAATATTAACAAAAGAAAAGGCATTGAAAAATAGAAGAAAATAAAGATATTAGGGAAAATGTCTACTCTTCTGCTTGTTGTCTTACTTGAAAGATAAACTAATGTTAAAATGATAGGTAAAATTCTTGAAAGAATGTTAAATAAAGTAAAATTTAAAGACTTCTAACAAAACATCAAACTGTTAACAGTGGGGAGTTAAGAATGAGAAAAGAGGAAGAAATTTCTTCACATATTTCCCTATTTAAAATAAACAAAGTATTTTAAAATGTGAATCTAAATAGAAAAAATACATCTGAGCAAAAACCCAAAAAAGTTGAAGGCATTACACTGAAAGATGTATATACATACTGCTCACTCTCATCTCTCACGGTAGCAAATGAATGAAAGTAACCTAAGTGCCAATCAGGAGATGAATGGGTATCATTAATGTGATATATGTATGTAGCAGAACACTACTCATCCTTAAGAACTAAATCCTGTCATTTGCAACTAAAAAATGAATATAGAAGATATATATATGCTAAATATAAAGTAAGCAAGTCACAAAATGACAATTATGCATAATCTTGCTTTGTGTAAAATCTAAGAATGAAAACACAAAGAAATAGACAGCGGAATGGTCTATAGTACTACTATAGGAGAAAATTAAGGTTGAGCAGAGAGTCAGAATAAGGACAGGGGAACTGACAGTCCAAGGAGCAAAGGTTCAATCAAGTGAGAATAATAGTTCCAAATAATCTATTGCATATTAAGGTGAATATAGTTAATAATGTATTTCACATTTCAAAATTGTTTTTGAAAGTGAATTAAATTTTCTTAGCACAAATTGATGATAGGTACATGAGGTTGATGCTAATTAACCTGATCTGCTCATTCTACAATGTATATATGAACAGAAATATCCCATTATACCTCACACAGATATAAAATGTCAGTCCAGAGCATGAAGCTAGGTTAAAGATATATTTCAATTATATAAATAAACACTATGCATATTAAGAATACAGTTCAATTTATATTCAGTGTGCTGCTAACTTAGGTTCCAAAATGACTCTGTGCATTGATAGTACACAACAGCTAACAGAGTACAGACCAACATACAAAACTCACTGCCTATACTCCTCAAAAGTAAAATCTTTAACTGTATGCTCTATACACTCTACAGCCATATAACCCTCCCTCACAATATCTCTGCAAGGCAAATAAGACAACCATGCTTTCCTTTCGTGATTACCAGTAACAACAATGTCCTTTTCCTCCCAAAACCCCACTTGGAGCTTACTGCTCACAAAACATGTCTGCAGCTCTGAAGTGGTGAAGGCATTTGCCAAAGGTTGCCTCACTAATCTAACTCAGGGGTCAAGATAAAAAGTAAAGTTCACAGATTAAACAAAAATAATTAATTCATTTTTTTTGGTTTTTCGAAACAGGAAGTATTTATTATTAAAAGTGGGTGGACAGGAGAGACAAATGACTCAAATGATAATAGATCTATTATTTTCCAATACATTCCAGAAATATAACTAAGGCCATGTTGGATAGAACAAGTTTGTTCACAGCACTGACAGAATAAACTTTATTAAACAAATAACTGGCATAAAATCCTTTGCTATTTCCTGGAAACACAATAATACATTAAAACACCTGTCCTCAAGATGATCACATTATTTTATGCAAGAAGTTCTTTATAAAGGATGAGTCCTTTAACATAACTTTAAATTACTCAAGATTAGAAAAGAAAACCAGAAGTTTTAGGTATGAAACTGAAGAAATAACAGGACAGGAAAACCATTAAGCAGCCAATGGAGCTACCACTAGGTGTCACTCTGGTATAACTTTCTTAACTGGCTCAGCCTTACTTTTATATCTTGGTCTATTTATCTGGTAATAATGCCAAAAAATAAAATAAATAAACATAAAAAAATTAAAAAGCATTATCTTACTGAGCATCTCTTTCCTATAGAAAATTAACATTTATTCAATTCCTGAAAACAGTAAGATAGTCTATAACAATTATATTGCAGGTCACAAAAATTAGTGTTTCTTTTCCAATGCCCTATTATGGGTAAGCTAATCTATATAAACACACACCCCTACACTCTTTTTATGCAGCCAATCATTTCCTCAATAGGTATGACTGTGCCATGCTCTGAATAGAGAAAGAAATTTTAAAATAAGACCTTGTCTTCTAAAATTAAGAAGTTAACATTTAGTAGGGAATCTTAAACACAAAGAATTGCTCTTTAAGATCCATTTTTTACAGCATTCAGATTACCACATCCATGGAAGCTAGAGTTGCATCACAGAAGGAAACTTCACACGAGATCCTAAAGCCTAAGTAGGAAGTTTCCAGAAAAGCCAAACAAATACAATGTGAGGGACAGGAAGTAACTTGAATACACACCAAGAGACTATGATTTGGAAAATGCATACCAGTCTGAATATGGAAAATATAAGAGAGGAAAGAATAACATATGTAAATAACATTAAGAAATTATTTTAGTTGCACATGAAAAAAAAAACAATTCCTGAACTGTACAAAGGAGATGAAAATAGAGAATCAAACACTGAGTGACAGAATTTGTAGAATTTAACAAATCAAATGCAGTGAAAGAAAAACAAGTCCCATTTACTAGTACGCCCTGCATATTTGTGCCCAAGGAGATAAAAAGAAGGCTCACACATGATTCCCGACTGCATCTATTTCAGTGAGAGGGGAACTGCGGCACAGCACAAATATAAGCAGGCTGTGAAGAGACGCGTGAGAAACACATGTCACGGAGGAACAATATTTGGCTTACAATGCAGTTCGAATGAGTTGTAGTAGGTGAATGTACAATAATAATTAATAAAATAAGATCAAGAACTAAAAGAGAAAGCAGAGGGAACATAGGAAGAGCTGGAGAAAAGGTTTCAATAATGCCATAGGCAAAGTACTCATGTATGAAATTCTCTACAATATAACTTTCTTAATTAAGAAAATATTACCAGGGGCTAGAGAGATGGCTCAGTGGTTAAGAGCGTTGCCTGCTCTTCCAAAGGTCCTGAGTTCAATTCCCAGCAACCACATGGTGGCTCACAACCATCTGTAAAGAGGTCTGGCGCCCTCTTCTGGCCTTCAGGCATACACGCAGAAAGAATATTGTATACATAATAAATAAATAAGTTTTAAAAGAAAAAAAAGAAAATATTACCAAGAAGCAGAAGTTCTAAGGGATAATTTAGTTAACAAGGGCCCCACTTCTGTGAAAGAGATAATTATTAAAGTGCTTAACAAAGAAAATCCATTCCTTTTGCTTTTTCTGCCTTCTGTCATGTAAGGTCATGGTACTCATCACCTCCAAGGAATACATCAAGTTCCATCCTAAAAGCAGTCAGAGGCATCACTAAACTATGACCCACCAGTGCCTTAATCATAAAACTTCTTAGCAGAAATATAAGAAAATTAATTTTAATTCCTCCATAAAAATTGAGCATATTTATGTAATTGTAGCAGCACAAACCAACACTACATTATAAAAATGAGTACGCTTTAGTTGCAGGGTTGGTATAAACATACTCAATAATTACAGTATTTTTTTTAAGCTCCCTAGGTGTTTAGTTTACAACAATCCTAAAAGAGTATATTTATAGAACTGTGAATGTAGCTTGGCAGTCAAGTCCTTGTCAAGTATGTACAGTGCCTTAGAGTGATGCTTTGTATTGACAAAAGCACACAACAACGAAAGTAGATAAAACTGTATATCAAAAATTATTCTTCAACTTACCTTAAGCTCACCACAATATATATTCAAATTAGAGGACAATAACCTGTATGAGAAAGTATCCAATACAATGTGCTTTGTTCTCTTCTTGTTGATAGTCAACTCAAAGGAAAAGAACAATGTATGCCTAGCAAACCATTCACTTATGAAGGCTTTATGGAGGTAATTCTTACCAACAGTACAGCTGTCTTCAAGTACCACATCAACATTTCTGTCTCTGTACTCAACTCTGAAGTCCAGCATTCGAGGCTGCCTTTCTACAATCTGCCTGGATGGCATTACAGGGCGGAACGCTGAAGAGGAGGGGGTTGGAGCTGGAGCAGGGTGACTTGCTGGATCAAATGTGGGTCCTGGCATGGTTTCACCTCCAAAGTCACTAAAATGTTGATAGAAAAGAAAAAGCAAAACTACTTCATTACACAATATCATCAAGGTTCTTCTCTACTGGCTCGCAGGCCTTCCTATCAATTTGCCTGCCACTTGTGGTAAGACCAAGTTCTCTTTCTTCTACTAAATCTATAACAATGGCCAGGGGTCACATGATTTTCTCTCCCATCCTTACCTGTCTATTCTAACTACTACTATGATATTATTTACACTTGGATGTATGTGGCCATGTGAGCAAAACATCATTTTAAAATGAAAATTAAAAAGGTTCTTAGGATGGTGAGATGGCTCAGTTGGTAGAAGCTCTTGATATTAAACCTGATGAACTGCTTCATCCCAAGAACATATGGTGGAAGGAGAGAACTAACTCTTCCAAGATGTCCATTGGCCTACACACACAGACATACAAGCACGCACGCATGCACACACACACGCACACAATTTTCAAAACTTTAGGTGTATTTTCCAGTCATGCTCAGTAAATCATTATCTGACCTGCTACTTCTATTTTCGAAAAACTGCTTTAAAACTTCTTTAAATTTTAATTCTCTTTCGTCTAACTCTTGGATGGATTCTGTTACGAAAATAGAAGCCAAAGAAACTTTTCTTAATACTAAATCCCCAATCTAACCCACCTGTGTGCTTGCTCTCATTCCCCTTATAAAAACAGAGAGGACATCTTTCTCCCTGTGTGTAAAATCTACACAGTTTTACCCTAGAGATTACCACCCCCATTTCCTTTATAATATCTTTGTCACTCAGTATACAATTTTAATTTGTTCAAACTTTGTTTTCCTAATAAAAGCTGACTAGAGTGCTGAATCAGATGACTAGCTCTGGAAGAGCTAATGAAATGGCTGTAAGATGGCTCCTTCTGACTCTGATGGAGAATACAGAGGAAAACAGCAGCCCCAGTTTTTAGTGTCCAGCTGAAGGCACGAAAGTACAAAGTTCTGAATATGGCCTTTATAACAAGTTTGTTATTTCTTCTAATAACAGGTAAGACCTTGCTGAGAATGAGTTCAATTAATGTTGGAACCTACAGAATTACCGTGGAAGCTGAACATGCGTACTTCCAAAGTCTCTTGTGAAAATTAAGGTGCTATTTTAGAAGGATTGAGAACCCAAAAAGTAAAATAAAGATACCTGAGATTCATATAAAAGAATCTTTAACCCTGAAATCTGAGTCTCTTTTATGCTCATACTCATGACTAAGAAAGTCAAATAACCTCTTTTTTATTAATTTATTTATTCTATTCTATTTGTGTATCTTGATCCCATTTATTTCCCACCCCTTCACATCTGCCCTCTGCCACTGCCGCCCCTCCCAAATAAATAAAATTCAAGAGAAAAAAATAAAAATAAAATGAGAAAAAATTTTAAAGGAAATACATTAAATATCTCATCATGGAAGCCGCAGTGCAGTTGGAAAAGTCAAATCATATGCTCCTTGTCCCGTGTGTCTCTACTTGCAAGTGTTCACTGCAGACTCACTGGTCTGGTTTGAGGCCTCAGGTTTCCACTACACATTCGATGCTGGGCCCCAACTAGGATTCTTCCCGGACACCTACCATAACACAGGGCACCAAATAACGTCTAACTGCTTGGAACTTTTTTTTAGTATTTATTTATTTATTTATTTATTTATTTATTTATTTATTTATTTATTTATTTATTTATTTATTATGTATACAATATTCTGTCTGTATGCCTGAAGGCCAGAAGAGGGTGCCAGACCTCTTTACAGATGGTTGTGAGCTACCATGTGGTTGCTGGGAATTGAACTCAGGACCTTTGGAAGAGCAGGCAATGCTCTTAACCACTGAGCCATCTCTCCAGCCCCTGCTTGGAACTTCTTATAAGTCTCTTCTTTGGGGTAGTTATCTTGAAAAAAAGAGTCCTATTTTCAACAAAAGCTTTAGTGTCCCTTGAGGCCTCTAAAGTCAGGTCTATACTGATTGTAAGGAAAAAGTAAAGGGTTTTAACTGAGACATTCTTTATATCAAAGCAACTGTAACTATGAAAATTATATGAGCTATATCCTATGGATAGAAATAATATTAAGTATGTTTAACCCAAATAATTTACATAAGGAAAACTACAATTTAGTTTGAGCAGCTATAAGTTCCTCTAATTGTCTGCTCACAGACTGGAAAAAAATGCCATCTCAAAATAGAGTGCACATAGTAAGGGTGTGATGTCCAAATCTGCCTAGCATACTACAGAAGATGCTTAAATAATGAAAGAAATAAAAAGGCCATAATGGACATAACTGGGTAGAGATAACTCTGGTTTTCTTACTTTTTCTCTAAAGACCCCCTCCACTTCCACCAAGTAAAAAGGGTAGATGAACCACCTGATAATCTCCATTACAAAACTCACAGCTTTATCTCTTCTTCTTCTTCTTACCCTCCTCTGGTCAGCTTGCTAACCTATACTGTTGTTTTGCTCTTAAAAGTCTAATAAATCTGAGAGAGAGAGAGACACACACACAGAGAGAGAGAGAGAGAGAGAGAGAGAGAAATAAAAGAGTGTGTGTAACTTGTAGACACCCTAGAACTACTAAATAATTATGCACATATATTTATTCTCTATGATTACTTTGCAAAGCACCGAGTATAGAGTACACAGTACCTGTACTTTGTTTTCTTAAAATTTAGGTCAATTATCCCACTCACTGTCATAACAGTGTTGTCTGAAGAGATCCTAGTAACATAAACATTATACAGAACAGCACTGCATTAGTAGCAGTGATGAATGACCAAAAGAACAAAACTGCAGTTAACTCAAAGTTTGCTTTGACAGGCAGGTGCGGGGGACCAACAAACACATGCATTCCAAAACTGAAGGAGGAGGCAAGAACACATATAGACAGCTCAGTGATGGAGCACATGTCTCATGCAAGATGTCCGGGGTTCAAGGCCCAGTATTTGAGGAAAGGGAGAAAAAAAAAATCACAGTCCTTCCACCTTGGTGATGCTTCTAGAGTAGAATAGAAAAAAGAAAGCCAACGGCTTTCCTGTCAATAACTAATTAACTGGGAAAGAAATCACTTAGATTGGAAGGAAAAAAGCTAAATACATAAAATACACTGGAACAAAACAAAACCAGATTGCTCTAACACTACACTCTCAATAAAAGATACATGTGAAAAGCAGCAGTGACAGAAGGCATCCCTTTGTGGAAAAGTTGAGGCTGCTCACTGGCTAGCCACTCAGAGATAGCCTAACATACAAATCTTCAATGAATTAGGAGCAATATGAGGTTGGCATTTTGTTAATAACATGAAAATATTTGATGCTGACGTGAATTTCTCCACATCCTACACATTGAAGAAAAGATTTTTTTCTACAGTGACAAGACAGGCTAGTAAGTTCTTTTTCACATTCTGTCAGGGGGTACTTATACAATGAGGTCATACCAAGGGTGAAGTGGGATTCTCCTCTGTATGCTATGAATATGTTTTATTATCCTTGGGTATTAAAGAAGTTCTTTTGGCCAATGGCTTAGTAGAGTAATGGCAGAAAATCCAAAAAGAGATATAGAAAGAAAGTAGGCAGAATCAGAGACACACCATGTAGCTTCAGAAAGAAAAAGATGCCAGCCTCCAGCCAGAACCTTACCAGTAGGCCACAGTCTCATGGTGATTCATAGATTATTAGAAATGGGTTAATTTTAGATATAAGAGTTAACTAGAAATATGTATAAACTATTGACCAAACAATGTTGCAATTAACATAGTTTCTGTGTGATTATTCGTGCCTGGTTGACAGGGAAACGAAGGAGCAGTCTCCACCTACAAAATGGTGCACCAATGTGGGATGGACATATCCACATAAAAACTGAGACAAGCCGGGAGGTGGTAGAGCACCCTCTTATCCCAGCATTCAGGAGGCTGAGGTAGGCAGATCTCTTTAAGTTCAAGGCTAGCCTGGTCTACAAGAGCTAGTTCCAGGATAAGCTTCAAAGCTACAGAGAAACACTGTCTCAAAAAACCAAAAACACAAAAACATACAAGCAAAAAAATCAAAACAAACAAACAAAAACCAGAGAGCTTGGGAAGAAATTCTAGACACACACACCAAAGAGAGAGAAGGAGGGAGAGAGAGAGACAGAGAGAGAGACAGAGAGAGACAGAGACAGAAAGAGAGTGTGTGTGTGTTAAGGGTGACAATGGTAGCCACATTCTCTCAAGTGGGCTCTGTTTGCTAGAAGCAAGCAGAAGGCTTCCTGACTCAGTGGTAGCAGCAAAAACTGCACAGCTGCAGAGATCCTTTAAGGCTTCCTGGTTCGTGATAGTTCCATGAACAGTTCTGGCTCTTTCGGGAAGCTAACACTTGAATGGGGTTTGTGAGCAGTGTGCTGCAAGTACTTGGTGGCAGCATGGGCCAACTCCTTCCCAGAGCTGAGGTGTAAGCATAGCTACCACCTGGCAGTAGCAGAGCTGGCAGTAAATGTACCTCCATCATATTGAAAGGCAGAGAGAGGTGAACCCAGCATCCAGGGCCACTATGACCAAGTTGCTTACCATTTTAAAAGTGTTCCTGGTCAGAAAATGATTACAGCTACACAATAAAGACAGAGTCAGACAGAAATAAACCTTTAAATGGGTCACAGTGTGTTTTTAAAATGTGCATGGGCTTAAGAGAGAGAAGAAAAATAGTACAGACATTTATAAAAAGAATAGTTTTAAAGAATAAAACAAAGACTTTAAAGAAACAGAATATATTAAAAGAGGTAAGAGAAATAAGCCATGTAAAAATGGAAAATACACACAGAGTCTGAATTATATATATTATTATGTTTTCTTTGAATTTTTTTGACTGTGAATGAGCTACTTACAGAGAGATATTTCATTGTACGGGCTGCTAAGATGAACCAACATATATATTTTAAAGGTATCTTGACTTCAAAATTTGAGTCTAAGGATCTGTTGCTTTGGAAAAGGGGTTCTGCTTTTGTTTCCACTGAGAACAGAAAGCTATGGATTCCTAACCAGCTAATATTGTCTGATCAAACAAGACTCCCTAAAGCAATGGCCTAGGTGGTCCAAAATCCATGACAGCTTTAGAACTGCTGGCTGAGATGAACCTACCACACAAAATACCCCATGAAAGACCTGATTAACAGCACCCTCAAGCAGCAGGAAGTAGTCTAGAGAACAACACCCAAATTCTCTCAATGACTGTTTATAAATGTTTGTTTACATTTAAAGGGGGATATGCCATAGAGATGAATACTTTGCATTGATATGCATCTTGGTTTGTTGAATCAAACTTAAGGACAATTTTGTTATATGTACATTCTGTTCTTGATTAAGGTATTGTGTTTGTGCAGCTCATTTAAAAATGTAATGTATAATCAAAAATACAGGTTAATAGTCATCTATAATAGTCAAGCTTGTAGTCATGTTAGTTAGGTTTTCTAGATATACAGAGATATATTTCAGATGGATATGTAATCTTCAAACCCTTCAAAGATTTACAGAATATGGAATTTAAAATGTTTTAAGAACTTAGGACCTTTCATGACAATGAGATACATCTGCTCCTGGCAGCACCAATCTACTATATGAGGATGATGGGCAGTGAAGAGGCTCCTTATAGTTTGTTATCCATTTGGGCAAGAAACTGCTCTTGCCTGGACTGCTTGATGGTATGCTATATGAACTGGATATGCAGGACCCACAGAAAAATGACAGCTTGCTAAATTTGCCTAAATGTGATACAGTCCTTCAGGGTTCCTGCTTCATGAAAGAGTCTGCCCAGACATTCTGTAGGAAACAGAAGAAAATAACTGATAAACTGCCAATAGAAGTCAAACAGTCTTTCAAATTTCCTGCTTCATGGAAAAGTCTGCCAGATACTATGGGCCTGTAGGCTGAAGATGGATGTCCCATTGTTACAGAAAACCTTTGGGTGACTGTCCAGGCAGCTAGAAGTCTCTGTCAATTCTGGAGTTTTAAAAGTTGTTTACAATGCACTTCCTGTTAACTTAGGTAATATATCCTTTTGGGTCTTTGATGGAGTTGAAGAATAATTAGTTATAATTATAGTTTTCCTTAGTTATGAAAAATGATAAATCCTTCTGGGGAAGCTGGGCAGTGGTGATGCATGCCTTTAATCTCAGCACTGAGGAGACAAAGGCAGGTGGATCTCTGTGAGTTTGAGGCCAGCCTGGTCTACAAGAACTAGTTCCAGAACGGGTACCAAAGCTACAGAGAAACCTTATCTCGAGAAAAAAAAAATCCTTCTGGGGTATTTGATAGAGCTGAAGAATAGATAGTTATACTTATAGTTTTCCTTAGTTATCATAAAAGATAAAGTAGATACAAATATTGTAACTGTAATTATTGCTTGATACTGTTTTGTTATATGTAATTTTACTATGTTAAAGTTAAAACCTTCCTTTTTATTTAGAAAGAAAAGGGGAGATAATGGGGGATTCCCCTCTGTATGCTATGAATATGTTTTATTACCATTGGTTATTAAAGAAACTATTTTGACCAATGGTTTAGTAAAGCCAGATGGGAAATCTGAACAGAGATATAGAAAGAAAGTAGGCAGATGTAAGAGGGACGCCATGTAGCTGCCAAAGGAGAAAATATGTCAGCCACCAGCCGAACCTCACCAATAGGTCACAGTCTCATGGTGATTTAAGATTAATAGAAATAGGTTAGAGTTAGCTAGAAATATGCATAAGCTATTAGCCAAAGAGTGCTGTAATCAATATAGTTCTGTGTGGCCGGGAAACAAGTGAGCAGTCTCCACCTATAGAAAGGTCGGAAGGCATGGGCACAGAAAAAGTTGAACCTGAATAGAAAGAGACTAATATTGAGGCCACAATACACAGAATCTTATAACTGATTAGTAATGGGTAACATCTGTCTTCAATGAAAAAGACTCTTTGGAATATATATTGTCTTCTCAGGACATTGATGATACTTCCAGTATCACCATTCATAAGTTTATCAAACACAGTATCTTCCATGGTTTCTCACACACAGTGTGTCTGAGGAACTCATTTCCACAGTAGAGGAATTGCAGCAATGGGCTCATGTATGGATGTGATTGTCCTCTCTGAGTTAGCTTAAAAGAACAGTGACTTTCTAAATACTCAGTTAATAGAGGTTGCAAAATATGACCTTTAAACTAAAGGCTCCCTCTTAAAGAATATGGCATATTCTTTACACTAGTGACAAAAATACCATATTTATCAAACTACCAGAAAATGTGTTGTAGGAGCTGAGCAGTGGTAGTAGATTCTTTGTCTATGCCCAGTAACATCACATTTTTGGTTTGTTTGTGTGTGTGCAATTTAGACTACAATGAATCAGAGATGAGGTATATAATGTTTTCACAATACTTCTGAATCAGAAATTTAGAATATCAGTTGGTATTGAACACCCAGCAAAAGAGAGGTATTAGCTAGAGTTCATCACTATACCAATTCTGATTACCAAGAGAAAAATCTTGGGATTATTATGACACAGTTGACTCCGTTTGTAAGCTAAAAGACTTTGTGAGCTATGTCCAGTAAGTTACTGGAAATTTGCAATAATAAAAAACAGATTCATTAAGGATACTGATTTTTCAAAACAAAGGTTTGTGGTGTTCTACAAGGTATAAAAATTTTAATGACTAACTTTTTAATAAAAAAAGTTAATGACATTGACTAAAGTCAATATAACACAGACTAATAGGAAAGAAAAAATAATAACATCAACTACAGTTTTATGACCATTAACAGAAACCAGGGCTTAGTAGCCCATGTACACGTGCGCACATACACACACATTTCTTTCAGTAATCAGAACCTACCAGCAGCAAGCATACCAACAACAGTATTGACTTTATTTTAGTATCATTCACTAAAGACAGTTTTGTGTCTGTGTATGTTCTAAATTTTTTAAATTGTGTGTGCATGTCAGTGTGTAGGTTAGTTTATCACTACTGTGATAAAATACCCTGACAAGCACAATTAAGGGAGAAAGGCCTTAGTTTAGCCCAGAGGTCCAAGCTGCAGGCTATCACAGTAAGGAAGTCCGGGCAGCAGAGCCTGAGAGAACTAGTCCTATCACACCCATAATCCGAAACAGACAGCTCAGAACCCTCATCTTAAGAACAGCACCGCCCACTTTTAGACTGGATCTTCTCAGATCATTTAGCATAATCAACATTCTACAGAAATTCTCAGAGGCTAACCTCAGGGGAGATAGTCAAATGTATACCCAGAGGCTTGCTTTCCAGGTGTCAGGTCAGCAAAGAATATTAACCACCACAGCGCACAGTGCCTGTGTTTCTGTAGACACACATGCCAAAGTGCCAGGGTGGAGGTCAGAAGGACACTCTGTGGAATCAATTCTCTTCCCCACCTTCAGGTGGGTTCCGGGCCATCTCTCCAGCCCCCTTGTGCTTCTTTTCACTCACACTATTTTTTCATTTTATCTGTTTTGTCTTAGTATCTACAGTTTGCTCTTTTAACCTCCTCCCCATCTTCACAATTAATTCCCTACATGAAACTCCTTCTATTTTACATGGTTGAAATCCCATACCCGGTATTTTGGTTATTGATCCTTAACAAAAAAAAGTCTCAAATTTTAATTTTTTTATTTTTAAAACGACCAACATATCATTTGACTTCCTCCACTATACTTTTCTTTTTTGGGTTCCTTTAGTTTGGGGGATTTTGTTTGCTTGGTTGGTTGAGTTGGTGGCTTGGTTGGTTTTTCTGAGACCACTATACTTTTCTAATCAAAAATTATTTAAGAAAGAAAAAACAAAGGCACTGGGAAAGGGTGGAAGTGTGGCTCCAAAGCTACAGAGAAACCCTGTCTCGAAAAACCAAAAAAAATAAAAAAATTAAAAAAAAAATTAAAAAAAAAAGATAGTATTAGATAATGAGGAAGAAGGAGAATAGAGGGAAAGACTATGAATCATGGAAGGATAAAAAGCTAATATTTTTTCTAATTTCAACTCCATCATAGTTTTGTTTTTTTAAGGTTGATAGGCAAATTCAGTTGTGTATTCAAAAAGCAAGAACTGTCTTGCCTCACAAAAGAACGGGATATGCTTTTGAGGTAGGAAATGTGAAAGCGGGGCTTTCTTTTTTAACATTATTGGTCAACAGCACAACAGGAATTAGACAGGACCAGTCACTGAGTATGTTTATCACACTGATCTATTTAGAAAAAGGTTTCCTTTTTAATGTGTTCTTGGGGAAAAGGTTTTGTAACCTGAAAATTTCCCCCTCATTCTATTGCTTACAACTATATCAATCATTGTGTTATAGTATTTTACATACTAAGATGTAAAATATAGTTATATATAAAATGTGGTTAAAAACAAAGAACTATTGAGATCCTTCAGGTTCTAGCTCAGGTTCTCAGCGTCCAGCCAAGACACAATGGCCAGGCAAGGGAACTAAAGATCTGAGGGTGAAAATAAACTCTCCACTACATACTTTTCCACATCAGTTTCTTTATTGTTCTGCCATCCTTCAAAGGTTTCAATTTAAATACTCATGCAGACAAAATCAGCAATTCTCTAGCAATAGCAAGGATACCAGGCATGCATTTCTCAGGGCAATGAAAACAGATAAGGACTAGTAAAAAGGGCACCTGTATCTTACTTATCAGCTTAGGGAGCATGATTTGTGCATATCTAAAGAGGGGGAAGGGTCGACAGAGGAAGGAGCTATGATCTCTAACAGGGGAGAAGGGGCGATTGTGTGTTAAACTACATTTGTGTGTAGTTAAGCTAGGAGCTTGTAATCAGATAAATGTGGAAAGGAGAAGAAAATGAGGCAGTGCTGTGCACTTTCTAAGCACTTTCTTCCACTTCCACAGTAGCTAGGAATACAGCTTTGTGGTAACTATGGCAAGTGAGCTATGGAAGAAAAATGGGTGGTATTTGATCCCTATTAGCATTTTCACCAAATGTAGCTGATTACAGAGGACGTCTCAGCCCTAGAGATTACATCTTAAAGTGGCTAGAGCAAATGGAAAAACTATGTCTATGTAGTGTAAAATCTTGAGGCTGATACTTCCAGCCTCAGACTAAGCAGCAGGATACTTGTCCCCACTGATGCCCAAATTAGAAGGAATTCCTTTCTCTGGGGCTAGTTAGCTTTTTCCTGCACCTCTAGGGGTATAGGCACAAACAGTTAATTTCCTAGACTAAGATCTAGTATCAATAAAACCAAGATGAAGGTAAGTACAGAACATTAATAGCTTGTTAGGATAGAGCAGGGGCCAGTTGAGGTTTCACACACCTAAATCAGGTGTTAGAGAAATCAGGGTGCCCAGTTCTCCTCATCATGAGGGCAGACAAGCTGTATCCTCCTTCCTCAGTACCTGTTCTTTGAGGCTCCAAATGTGGTCCATTTGCAAGGTTCCTCGTCCTGGCTGAATATCCTGCCATAAAGGATAATTGTGGGGAGCTAGTTCTAAGTTTGTATCAGAGAATGATTATAGATTTGACTATGAGAACCACAGTTTCTAGACTGTGTGAATACTTCCATCTCAGGGTCCCACAGTGTGAACAAAGGTCATACATTATACAGGTACATGAAGGACTTATGTCCAATAATTGATTAATACACTGCTGGGTGTTTGGGGGACAAATCTCACTATGGAAAAGGGAGCACTATGGCTTCACAAAAGTTTTACAGAAATGACAGCAACTATTCAAAAGGCAAATGTCCTCAACACCCTGCAATTTGGGTGTCCTCCATTAGAATGAGTGATCCCAGTGGGTCAGCCTTATGATTTTATCAGTTGAATCCTCACTGTATAATCCTGTGGCCTGTAGCAAAAAACATCATTTTTAAGAGGCATTGATGGGGGGCTTCTATACAGAAATCTACCTCAGGTCTAATTCACGGCCAGCAAGTGCTTAGGTTTCTCAACAGAGCACTCACTCAGGCTCCAGGAGGTAGTAAGGACTTTTCCTAAGTTAACAGGAACTGGACATTTGCTTATTATTTCAACTTTCAGAAGTTCATTCCATGGCAAAGTCTCTGGGTACACCTATCCAATAAAACCACATCTGCTTTCAAGGCAAATTTATAAATCAATTCAGATTGTTTTAATCAACATTTTACTAAACCAGAATGCCTGAGCACTTACACATTCTGAAGGTTTAACATTATATATCCTAAAAGTATAACACTCAAGATTTGAAAATAAACATGTCTTTCCTAAGTGTAATTATGCTAAGCAATAAACAAATGAGTATACTACATACTCTTCTGGGTCATAAAATAAGTAATTGATAAAAATCAACCATTTAGTGAATAAGTAAAGTTACACTATAAATTTATAAAGCTCATTTTTAAACATAGCATCTGCTCTCCCTTAGTGCAAGTAATTAAATAATACTTCTAAAAGATTATCTCTGAAGATAGTATGTGAGGTGCTGCACAACATTCTTAATATTAACTATTAAGAATGCCCAAATTCCGAGTATAAACTTGATGTTTGCTTACAAGTGAATGAATACTACGTAAGTCAGTCATTAAAAACATATTGTGGTATCTGTATGTCGCCTAATGAGACAGTCCTAGGAAGGTCAGAGGATGTGCTGAACCAGAAGATATTCCCTACACCAGCAACATCATGCGGTAGCATTTGGGTCAAGCCACTTCACGCCTTATTATCCTTAATATTAAATCAGGGATAAAAGTATCTGTCTTTATTAATGTCTAACAAAAATATGTAACTAAAATGACTATAAAAATAAATTTGGAAAGCAAAAATATTATATACATGTGCTGAATTTCTACTTTCTTACCCAAAGGAAAATATCTTTAAAAAAAAGTTATGACCTCATGTTTACTAATCTTCCAGAAAAATAACAATAAAGAAAGGGCATAACTTTTTTAAATTTCCCTTTCTAACTTTTAAGTGTTATTGACCAAAGTACACCCAACATAATCAAGTGGAGGTCAGTGAACAAACTGTGGGGGCTGGTCTTCTCTTTCTACTATGAGGGTTCCAAGACTCAAACTCCAAACAGTTTTATAACCTCTGGCCAAAAGAATTATATCTACCAGTGCCCAGCAACTATTTACTATCAAAACATCTGTATCTCATGATAGTATCTTATACAAATGTCAAAATATATAAATAGGATAAATAATGTGATCTTTAATTACCAAGTTGACACACTCTAGAACCACCTAGAAAAAAAATGTTCATTAAGAGACTGTCAGGCTGTCATGTGGATATCGCTGTGAGGGATATCTTGATTATGTTAACTGACGTGAGAGGATACAGCCTAAAAGTGGGCAGCAGCATTTCAAGGGTCCAGGGCTGTATAAGAGTAGACAGAATAAGCTGAATAGTAAACAGGAATGTGTCACTCCTCTCTGCGTTTGACTGGGATGGAATGTATGTAACTGTTGCTCTAAGTTCCAACTGCCTTCACGTACCTGCTATGACAGACCACTACCTGGAACGGTGAGATAAAATAAGCCCTTTCTCCCAGAAGTTGTTTTGGATATTTTACTTCAGCAAGAGAAATAAACCTGAGACATACAAAAATACATTTGATTCTTTTTGCTCTTCTGTTAAAGTATAAAGGAAAAGTCAGTTCTTTATAAACTATTGCTAACTTAAATCAAAGATACAAAGCAATGACTACATAGACATCTAGCGCTGACTTCTGCTTTCAGTGCCAACTATGAAAGAAGTCAAAAAGAGCTCTTTTATTTTCCTTAGTTGGCAAACAGCCGTTCCCAGTTATGGAAATTCACAGTGATTTTAAAAACTAAAGAATAGAGGAAGAAAACAGTTGAGAAATTTACTAGATACAACTTATTTTCCTTCACAGGCATGATTTGTTCCTCAGAAAGAAGCAAAGAAAGCCAAAAAAAATCTCACTCTGTTCAAATTTAGACCGTAAATACCATAGTATTTACTAGAGGATACTAAATTTATCATTAAAAAAAGGCAAAAGATATCATCTATACTAAGAAAGACGGGATATTTCCAGGGAATACAAGCTTCTGCAGGTACCACAGCAAATGCTATGGAGTCCAATTTCCTCAGTATTACAATGAAAAGCCCCAGAGGAAATGAAGGCACAGAATGTGGTAACAGAACTCATTAAGATGAAACTGGAGTGCTATTTAGTACTCTAAAACTTTCTAATCCCAAGCTTATAAAGTGGCCATGAAGTTCCTGTAATTATCTGGTTTCCTTTTCTGGACAAGAGCTTCAGTAGAACTAACTGAATACTTTTAAATCACCCTTCCAACCAAAACCAACAAAGCTGTGCTACAGACTCTGGACATCAGCCATATTTACTCTGGATCAAACGTGACAAATTTTAAGGGGGAACTGGAAAATAGCTTTCCATTAAATCATTAAAAGTGGTATAGGCAGCAACAGTTTTTTGCCTCTATCCTAAATACATAGTTTCCTACCAAATATAGCACAATTGTGCAATCCAGGTTGAATGTTTTCTGCTGTGACAGCACTTTTCTTCCTTTCCCCGTCTCTGCCTGCTCATCTACACATAGCAGATCACGCTCCATGACTTACAAGTACCAGCCACCAAAACTCAAGCCAACAGTCGGAACTAAAAGTACTCTACTGAAGGGGCAAGTATCAAAAAAATAAACTACGTTTAGAAGGAAAAACTGTTTTATTTCCTCTGACTTTAAACTGAGTTATTTTAATCCAGAACCAAAATCTCTCACTTTCAAAAGGAAATTTAAAAAAAAAAAATCGCCCACTCCTTTTTAGGGATGTTTTAAACATTATAGTTCTCTCTTAGGATCATCTTCCAATTTTACCTGTAACAAAGACACAAAGTAAATAAAACTAATCCACATGTTAACAGAGACTATTTCATCAGACAGGGTCATAGTCCTGTGCTCTGGGATGTGTCATTATTAAAAAGCTAGTGAAACTGTTACAAATTTCCAGAGTTTGAAAGCAACTAGGGAAGGGGGAAAGACTGTGTTGTCAGCTTGAAAAGAAAGCCTGAATTGTCAGGTGACAACCATACTGTGTGGATATTGTGCCATGTCTTATTTAAAAATCACCAAATCACTCTAAAAGTTTGTATTATAAAACTGGCAAAAAAAAAAAGATTTTATAGTAAAAATAAGACTCTGCGTGCCTGCCATACCAGCACCTGGGAAACAGAAGTAGACAGAGAGAGAACTAAGACCAGATGGAGCGATACAGAGAGCTCAAGACAGGATAGGAACACACAAAACCCTGCTCCAAAAAAAAAAGGGGGGGGGTGGGCTGGCTGGAAATTTTATAGAACTAACTTCAGAGAACTAATTAACAAATACTATAAAAGAACAATGTCTGTCCGGATAGTGGTAGTGCATGCCTTTAATCCCAGCACTAGGGAGGCAAAGGCTGGAGGATCTCTGTGAGCTCCAGGCCAGCCTGATCTATAAG
>NC_022016.1:77042223-77060951 GCF_000317375.1 Microtus ochrogaster | reverse complement strand
GCCTAAAGAGATGATTCAGTGGTTAAGAGCAAGTGTTACTCTTGCAAGGACCTGCGTTCAGTTCCCAGAACCCACATGGTGACTCACAACTACCCTTAATTCCAATTCCAGGAAATCTGATGCCCTCTTCTGACCTCTGCTAGCACCTGCCAAACACATGGTACACCATAAACACAGGCAAAGCACTCATACACATAAATAAAATAAATAAATCTAACAAAATGTTTAATCAATCCCAATTAATTACAACTCTAAATACAAAAAGCAAAGCAATAAGGCTTCTAAAAAAAAATTAAAACATCTCCATGTGCATAGAATAGACAGATTTCATTCATAACACAATCCAAACTTCAAAATCAATAGAAGCAAAAGTTACAAATAAACTCATTCTTTTTCATTAAAGATTTTCATTAAAAGAACAAAAAAGCAGAACACAGAATAGAAGATCTTTGCATCATACAACAAAGAGCTCTTATCCAGAAAATATAAAATAACTCTTGTGAACAAACAGGAAAACACCTAAGTCAAATAGAAAAAAATTAGAAAAACAACAACAACAAAAAACCTGAATGGGCACTTAGAAGAAAGCATCATCAAATGCCCATTATTAACAAGAAAAGTATAATTTTTTTCTCAAGTATAAATTAAAACCCCAACAAAATGATTCTATAACTTATATGAATAGAAAAAAATAAAATGACTGGCAACTACAGCAAGAATATATAGGGTATCTGGAACTCATATTATGCAATAACTACAGGTGTGCTGTTTAGTTTTTTTGTCCATTTGGGTTTCTGTGTTTTTTGTCAACTTGACACAAGCTAAGGTCCTCTAAGTGAAAAACTCTATTGAGACTGGCCTGTAGACAAGTCATTGGTGCATTTTCTTAATAATTGATGTAGGAGCCCTAGTCCATTGTGGATAGTGCCATCCCTGGGCAGGAGATCTTCAGCTACATAAGAAAGCAGGCTAAGCAAGCCAGTAAGCAGCATTTCTCTCTGTCTCTGCTCCAGTTCCTGCCTTGCTTCCCTCAACAATGGACTACGATGGGGATGTGTAAGCCAAATGCATTCAAATGCGTCCCCAACTTGCTTTTGGTCATAGTGTTTATCACAGCAACAGAAAGCAAACTAAGATAATAAGAAAAGTTGTACTGATAATCACTTTTGTGAAATGTCATGTGGTGTGACAACAGTGGGTGCAAGGCTTTAAGGAAAGAATGTTACTGCAAAAGGCTATACCCTGAAATCAAGATGCATAATGAAACCAGACCACAAACATCTCAGGTTTGCTTAAACAGGAGAGCGCGTTCTGTTTGTTTCACGAGATTGTGCAGTTTTGCTCTCACAACATTACCTCCCATGAATTACTAACAAATGTGCTGACTGTTAACGGTAAGTTGATTCAACCCCTAACTAAGCATTGGCGTTTAACCTCAACACCGCTAGCACCCATCTGTTGCCTTCCTCCACACGGTCCACAGAGGAAAGCAGGCACATCTGTCAGAGTAGGAAACTGCTGCTCGGGATTAAAGGCTTCCAAAGGCAACACCCCTTCGGAAAGGCGCGTTTCTCTTCCAGAGCAGTCTGTGCTGCTGAGAGGAAACATCAATAAACCAAGAACTACCCACATGCCTTCTCATTTTTCCTATTCCACTTGTTCCGTCTAATGCTGGGCAGCTCAAGTGCATCCTGTTACTGAGCTGCCAATTCCCTTACTAAGAGCCAGCATTTCAGTTGTTTAAAACCCAGGAGTCAAACCACTTTTGCTAGTGAATAAAACAATCAAAGTGCAGGCCTGAAACAAAGAGCATTATCAGTAGCAAAAAAGGAATCACAAGGTTACAAAACAAAAACTATACCATAGTTTGCATACTGGATGTTCCCACATGTTAAAGGCTTGGTCCCACACAGCTTTTACTGGGAAACAGTAGAATCACTGAGGATCAAAACTCGGCAGGAAGGTACTAAGGTCACAAAGGGCACACCCCTGAGGAAGATGTGAGACCAAACCACTTACTCTTTCTCTCTTGCTCCATAACTAATATACCTCTACCAAGTGCTTCAGCCAACAATTAGGCACTGCTCATTCCAAGTCCAAAATGAAAAAGACCAATTGATTGTGGACTAGAACCTCCAACACTGTGCCAAAGTCGATCCTGAAGCTAGATGAGAATCACCTGAGACTAGATAAGATCACCTCCTATCTTCACGACTGAGGAAATTTCAAGAATTTGGGGAGTTCTGTGTAACAAATCAAGGATCAAAACCAAGTATTATTTTATCAAAGTGAAACCCTGTAACATCACTACCAATGTATGACCTATCCTTTCAAAAACCTTATACGTGAAATCACAAAAATCGGAGTTTCTGCAAAATAAGAATAAGGGGTCAAAAAAGAAGTAATATTTTTACTAAATGGACGAGATCATGAAGGCCCAGAAAGATGTAGTGACTTGCCTGAAAGAGCGCAGCAAATAAACAGCTTTGCCAAAACTAAAAATCTGGTCCTTCACTTCCAACCTAATTCTGAGAGTAAACTGTTTACCTCTATAGGTAAACTGATTCCATGGCATTAGAGCAAAAGACGTGAAAATAGCAGGCAAGGTTTAAATGCAGCTCTGTATCAGAAGTGTGCAAGCACACACTCATCCAGGGAAGGTCTTAGCAAGATTTCTGCTTTGGGGTCCCAAAAGGACTCATGGTCATCAGAAAAGTAAGGCAAACAGGGAGGGGTAGTTCTACATATCATGCTCAAGGACATGTTCCCAGTGACCTAACTTCCTCCCCCTAGGCATTTCGCTCTATTTTGTTTTAAATATACTGGTGTTTACATTTTTTATAAAATATATTTTGTTCATTTCTTTTTCCCAACTCCTAGACATTCTATATCTCCCTACTCACCCAACTTCATTTTTGTTCTTTCTCTCTCAAGGGGAAAAAAAAAACTTCAAAAAAAAAAAAAAGGCCAAAACATAATGGGTAGTGAGTGGGGCAGGGAACCAAGACCAAACACAGAGTACTCCTGAGCATGGGGTCTGCCTTAAGAGTGTGGTTTATATACCCAGCGTTTATACACCCATTGAAAAAAACTGGCTTTTCCTCTCCCACCCAGTAGGTAGCAATTACAAATAGCTTCACAGTTATGAGACTGTGGCACCCTGCTTTTAGGGTGTGCCATCACAACGAACTGATGATGCTTACTTGCAAGGGTACATCACAAGCAGACATTCCCTCCCCGGATGGAAGCTGGGGGAATCACTGGCCCTTAACCTGAGTATCCAGCCACTTCTCTCGTCCATTTGCTGGGCTTTGGGACCCTGTGGACAGGGCCAGAAAATATAGGCTGAGGAAAGCCAGGGGAAGAGGCACTATGTGGCTATGGGGAGGTCATCATTCGTGCTGGGCAAAGATTTACATGTGGCTACTTTGGAATCACCAATGTTCTTGTCCTCACCATGCTCTCTATAAGGAAGCCCAATGGCTTGAGCTGATTTCTCCGAGGATGAATTCATACAATCATCCTCTGGTTTGTCATTAGGACCTGAAGAGGAAAAGGAGATACTGTTCAAACTCCTTCCAGGGAAAGGATTTTAGTGACATAAGAGTTCTACCACTTCCCAATAACACCAGGATTGTAGCTAAGCCTTGAACAAGCCTCTGGAGGACAGGTGTCCAAACTACAGCAGGTAGTAAGAAGTATTGGAACATACAGTTATGACAGACTACAGCTGCCAGTTTGATTTTGCAATGTGATTAGTGAGTAGCATAGATACAAAGAACTTAAATAAGAGAAAGGATAAATACATCATTAAAAGTACTTTCTTTGCCATTTTTATACTATCAATGAAAAGACTGCTTTTTTTTAAAGATCACTTGGTCAATAGTGAGATGTGCCGAAAGGTGACAGAAGAGACAGATTAAGTAGATTCTTTCAGTAATACAAACTGTGACTTATGAAATAGTAGTATCTTGGAGAGTAAGAGAAATACTGCTTAGGGAGAAAAAGGAATGCAGACTTTAGAAAGCTGACCTAACTTCAAATCTCAGAATAACCTCTAGAACTTAGAGCAGATCAATTCACTTCTTTAAGCTCGTTTCCTAATCTTTATTATGAAAGCATAAAACTGATTACAACATCCCCACATGCTGTTTACTGAGGAAATTTAAATAAAATTTATGTAAGGGGGGGACTATTTTTTGCATGTATAGTCTCTCAAAAAGAAAAAAAAAACTACATAATAAGGGTAAGAACAAAACTGCAAGTCAGGCAGTGGTGGCACACACCTTTAATCCCAGAACTTAGAAAGCAGAGGCAGGTAGATCTCTGTGAGTTCGAGACCAGCCTGGTCTACAGAGCGAATTCCAGGACAGCGTGGGATACACAGAGAAACCCTGGTCTCGAACTTGCAGTTTAACATAATGTCCTTAGTTTCCTTGCACTGAACTGAACCACTACTATTTCATTTAAACCCTGACCCCACAGTGACACACTTCCTCCAATAAAACTATACCCACTCCAACAAAGCCACACCACCTAATAGTGCCTCATAGTGATATTATGGGGACAAATTACATTCAGAGTATGGAATTAAATCATCCTGTATACTTTAAAGATGTATTGACCTCAGAATTGAAACCAGGACATGTGTTACATTGGGAAAGGGATTTTGCTTTTGTTTCCACAGGAGAAGAAAAGCTATGGATACCATCAAAGTTGATAAAGGTTCGATTTGAATAAGAGCACCCTCTTGATTAGAAGAGGTTCATCAAACAGCGTGGCCATTTATTTAACTAACTGATATGACTAAAGAAATGCTTTTCATTTGATCAGATATAACTTGCTAAAAGGGAAACTCCCCAAAATTAGGGTTGGGGAAAAGTTTTGTTTTGTCTTGCCAAAAGAATATGAAGACTACTGAATGAGAAATCTGAAGACAATGAACAAAACATCCAGAAAATAGTGAACCAAGAAAAGGGTAAATTGGTATCTTACATTTCCTGCAGGATAAAATTCCATAAATCTTTCCAAATGTTTGTTTATGCTGTTCTCTCCAGACATATAATGTAAATGGTCTTTCTGTGGTCCTAGTCCAGTTAAAGATTAAAGCTGGCTCTGGAGTTGGAGTGTGGCTCTCCTTCTCTGAACCCAAGCATGCTTATTAAAGTGAAATCCCAACTCTGTCTCATGTCAGAAGAGCCACCTGATATGGAACAGAAGAAAAACAGATATTTAAGGAAGGACTAATATAGTGTCACTAATCTCATCATCCTTTGATTTTATTTTAATTCTTCAAAGCTTTTCTCTTCCCCCCCCCCTTTTTGGCTTTTCAAGACAGGGTTTCTCTGTAGCTTTGGAGCCTGTCCTGGAGATAGCTCTTGTAGACCAGGCTGGCCTCGAACTCACAGAGATCCGCCTGCCTCTGCCTCCCAAGCACTGGGATTAAAGGCATGCACCACCACCATCCGGATCTTTAAAGCTTTTCTTAAGATATATTATCTCAAAATTTATAAGATTTTTACATATACATACATATGTGTATGTGTGTGAAACTTTTTGTCATATTAATGGTCATATAGAGTACTAATTCTAGAAAAAAGTTTCATCTAGCTTCCTGTATATGATTTTGGGTTTGAATGTCTATCAGGTAACTAAGAATTAGGTTTTTTTACTCTTGGTGTACATAACAAATATTGATCCTTTAACCTCTTTGAGATCTGTTGCATATGACATTTAAAATGTTTAAGCTTTCTGTAGTGAAACAAGACTGTCTAAAAGCTACCTCTGAAGTCTCAAAAGGAGGAAAGGATCCCACAACAACGATTCTTCCAGGACTATAACACCACTAAGCTGAAAAATATCACCTAAAGATCGGCTTTGGACTACAAACTGCTCAGGACAATTTTGAGGTCCCTGGCTGAGATGATCCAGCCTCACTGACTACTTTAGCTAGGACTTGAGACAGGACCTGCACTTTCCCACTACACAGAGACTGAACAACAAATGATACAGCTACCTTTCCCAGTACTTAACAATTAACCCAAATTTTTCTTTTCAGGACCCCATAAAATGTCATCACACCTAGACAACAGGAAGTAAATTAAAGATAATGATATACCCACATTCCCAAGATGTGGGATGAGTGGTTTTTGGTCTTTCATTGGGTTATGGATATTTGACATTGTTTGGGGGCGGGGGGTTGGTTTCAAGTTGTTATTGGTAATGGTCAGGATAAAAATGATCAATGAAGATTAGATTCAGAGTTCTTATTTTGAATAGAAAAAAAGGGAGGACACAGATATGATAGAATATAAGGGCAGATTGTTGTGTCTACTCTGAAAAGAAAAAAAAGAAATAGGATGAAAAGGTAGAGTTTGCTTTCTTTGTGGGAAAAGTAAGCCACTGAGCAAGAAAATGTCCTTGCCTCACTGCATGCTGTTCAAATTGGACAAGCAGGACACAAAAGAAAAGACTGCTGAACTTTGCCAAGACAAGGTAGGGCAGTCCTTCAGAATACCCTGTTTCACAGAAAACTGTCAGATATTCTAGGCCTGGAGACCAAAGATAGGTGCTCCAACACTGCAGAGGAACTTTGGGTGACTGTCCAGGCAGTCAGCTATTTCTGTCATTTCTCACATTTTTGTAAGTTGCTTGCTGGCAAATCCTGCTTACTGAGGTAACATTATTTCCGTCTCAGGTATGATGGAGATGAAGACTTTATAATTATAGTTTTCCTTGTTACCAAATTCAGAAAAGAAATTGACTAAAAGAGGTGTAAAGTATATAAGAGTGAGAGACATCAAAATATAGTTTTGGTAATGTAAGCTAGAACAGAAAGCGAATTAAATACAACCTTTTGGACTCATCAAGATAGGTTAGATGATGGAGGAAGGTCATTGGCTAATAAAGAAACTGCCTTGGCCCATTTTATAGGTTAGAACATAGGTGGGTGGAGTAAACAGAACAGAATGCTGGGAGGAAGAGGAAGTGAGCTCAGACTCGATAGCTCTGCTCTCTGGGGCAGACACGATGAAGCTCCAACCCAGGATGGACGTAGGCTAGAATCTTTCCGGTAAGCGCACCTTGGGGTGCTACACACATGATTAGAAATGGGTCAAGCAGTGTTTAAAAGAATACAATTTGTGTGTTGTTATTTCGGGACATAAGCTAGCCAGGTGCCTGGGAGCCGGATGGGATGAAAAGCAGGCCCGCAGCTCCTTCAACAGTTAGATATGGAATATTTTCTCTGAATTTGTCAATTGTTAATGGACTAGACATTACTGATGTATTTGTTGCCTATATATATTGTATATAGTTATTGTACTTTGTTTTTCTTATACTATAACCTTTTTTATTTTAGACAAAAAAGGTGAAATGCGGTAATACCTTGTTTGTACTCTAACAAATAAAGCTTGCCTGAAGATCAGAGGGCAGAGCTAGTCACTAGTTAACCACAGAGGTCTAGAGGTCTGTACAGACAGACAGGAAGTGATATGGCTGGACGGAGAAAGGAATATAAGACAGGAGGAGACAGTAGTTCAGCCCCTTTTTAGCTGGGGAGTTGGCAAGGTAAGAGTTGGCTATGGCTTGCTCCTTTCTCTCTCTCTGATCTTTCAGCATTTGCTCCAGTATCTGGCTCTAGGTTTTTATTAATAAAACCAATTAGAACTCGTGCAACATATTCTTTCAAAGCAACTTCTCCTTTATTAGAGCAAGAAGTACTAATACAAAATGTGTCTGCAGGCCACTGATTATGGCCAGTACTAAATGCTTGGCTGCTTTCTGAGGAGACTTATTATGTCACTTGCTACACCATTCATTAAACTGCAAGTGGTCATAAAACTTTTTAAGTAGAAAAGTAGTTCTCATATGTCAACTACATCCTGGGCAGGGTAGTCAGAGATTGTTCTACCTAATTTTAGCTAAGTATTAAAATAGATTTCTTCAAAAGTGAAAAGTAATAAAGGAAAATGACTCAAAACACCTGAATGAAAAAGTGGTACAGACGGAGAAACCCTGTCTCGAAAATAAAAAAAAAAAAAAGTGGTACAGATTATGTGTGTGATAACTCTTTGGTCTTCACTACTCAGTATACATGGCTCAATTTAATCTTCTATTAGTACAAAATTATCTTTGGTAACTAGAAATCCCAATCAGAAATGAAAATACCGCCAGGTGGTAGTGAAGCACATCTTAAATCCAAACACTCGGGAAGCAGAGGCAGGTAGAGCTCTGTAAGTTCAAAGCCAGTCTAGTCTACAAAGTGAGTTCCAGGATAGGCAGGACTGTTATATGAGGAAATACTGCATAGAAAGGAAGGAAGGAAGGAAGGAAGGAAGGAAGGAAGGAAGGAAGGAAGGAAGGAAGGAAGGAAGGAAGGAAGGAAGGAAAATGTAGATACCAACTGGCTCATTCTGTCTCAAGTTGGAATATGTAGTGAAAAACAGATGCATGCACTCTGAATTATTTTTCTTCTATAAATTAAGAGTGTTGGCCAACATAGGCAAAAACTACAGCAAAATCTGAGTGTAAAAGTTCAAAAATCATTTATTATGAACACGGAATATTTAAAATACAAAATGACTAGGTTAGTGCCACTTATATTTTATTTCACTTCTGGATTGCCAAATTCTAACTCAGTGTCAATCATTCTTCCTCATTTACTTAACTTTGTCGATATAAATGAAAACTGAGATTCATCTCCTAAAAAAAAAATCTCCACTGCAAAGGTGGAGATTTTATCTTAACTACAGGTACAGGGCCATGTGGGAAATGACAACAATCTGAGGTAGACAGCAATAGAAACTATATGGTACATAGCAAGTAAAACATAAAGAAAGACACTCAAAATTAACTTTCGGTACCAGAGCAAGTGACTAATGACTAGAATTCCTGGGACTACATTGTATTTTCACAGAGAATATTTGTTACTTATGTGATCAAGTCAACAAAATAGTGAAACATTTACGAACAACCTTATAAACAAGTTATTCTCATTCCTGAATGTATGAACAAGGTTAAGACACAATGTGTCTTGCCAATTTTTCAGAACACTTTCCAAGTTTAGATACTGTATAATAATCCTTTTGTACAATGTGAAGATTTGTCACTATGATTGGTTTAATAAAGAAACTGACTAGCTGACTAGCCAATAGCTGAACAGGATAATGTTAGGCAGGAGAGCCAGATTAGAAGAATGTTGAAAGGAAGAAGGGCAGCATCTGGAATCCTCAGCCAGACACAGAGGGAGCAAGAGATGAACGTGTCATATTAATAAAGGTACAACCATATGACAGAGTATAAATATGGAATATGGGTTAATTTAAAATGTAAGAGCTAATTTATAATTAATAAGTCTCTGTGTATTTATTTGAGAGTGACTGTAGGACAGACAAACACCACCTACACTTAGGGCTATATAGCATGAATGCATCCCCTCAATTTTCTGTGTTAGAAAATTAAGCAGCTGGGCACGGTGGTGCACACCTTCCGCCCAGCACTCAGGAAGAACAGGTGAGTGGATCTCTATTGAGTTTCAGGCCAGCCTAGTCTATACAGCCAGTTTCTGGTCAGTCAGAGCTATAAAGTGAGACCCTAAGCCATGTATTAGTTATATTTGCAAAGTGGAACCTTTGAAGGGTGACTGGAACTTTTAGGCTCTGTACTTGTTAATGGATCCATTCATTATTAGATAAACAACAAATTAATAGGATAATGACAGAATGGCTTTGTTATAAAAAGCTCCCACTTAGGCTAGATCTGTACTGGAATGAAGAGAAAGGTACCCTCAGGGCAAGACTGTACTTAGCTAGGTTTTCAACCTGAGAAAAAGAACATAAAGCTCCTGGAAGGCATTGCAATGAAAAGCTACTACTAACGTGGTTCAGGAGAGTGAGAGTCCAACCCAAGCTGGCAGCTGAAATTGGTAGTGTCATCCACTTGGCAAGAATGCATGTGTAAAAGAGCTGTGAAATCTTTCACCATGATTTCAAAGAGCCAATGGGGCTGGGCAATGCATGACAGGAGAGTCCCTATCTGAAGCCTGGATATACAGCTGCATAAAGCTGTGGAAGTGAAGCTTAGATTGCAATGGAGACTCCAAGATGTTGTATATGCCAGAGACAGGAGACATCTATCAAGGAGAGTTGCACAAAGGGAGTGGATCCAAGCCTAGAGAGAGAATTATGTTACAGGCTACAAAACTAAAGGCCAGAGCTGCCTACACCTTTTAGTATCAGACATGGAGCTACAGGATTTGGAGTTTGTCTCTCTAGGTTTCAATTTTGCCTTGGTCTAATATTTCTTTACTATGCACTGATTCCTTCCCTTTAGAATGGTAATGTCTTAGGGTTTCTATTGCTGGGAAGAGACACCATGACCATGGTAACTCTTATAAAGAAAATATTTATTTGAGGTGGTAGTTTACAGTTCCAGACATTCAGTCCATTCTCATCATGGTGGGGAGCATGGTGGCATGCAGGCAGACACTGTGCTGGCTACATTTTGATCAGAAGGCAACAGGAAATGGTCTGACTTGAGTATATATGAGACCTCAAAGACCACCTCCACAGTGACACACTTCTTCCAACAAGGCAATAAACTTATTCAAACAAAGCCATAATTCCTAATAGTGCCACACACTATGAGCTTATAGGGGCCAATTACATTCAAACAACCACATTCCACTCCCTGGCCTCCATGTGCTTTAACAATATCATAATGCAAAATACAAATATTTTACAAATATTGTAAAATCAAAATGAAAAAGCAGATCACATACTTCAAGAATATAACGGCATAGGATTTACATTACCATTCCAAAACATAGGGAAGGGAGCACAGTGAGGAAATACTGGACCAAATCAAGACTGAAAACCAGATGGGCAAACTCCAACTCCATGTCTGGTGTCAAAACACTCTTCAGATCTCCAACTCCTTTCAACTTTGTTGACTGCAATACACTTCTTCCTCTTGGGCTGTTTCCACTTGCTGTTAGCAGCTTTTCTCAGCAGGTATCTTACAGTTCTGGCATCTCCAACACTTTGGGGCAGTCAAGATAATCCAGGTTCCAACTTCACACCTTTTACACAATGGCCTCTCTGGGCCTCCATTCACAACACCCCTGACACATGCCAGGCCTCAGCAGCTTTCCTTAGTTGAGGGGGCAAATTCCATAAGCCGTTTTTTCTATCCTTAACTCTAAAGCCAGAACCACATGGCCAAAGCTGCCAAGTTCTGCTGTTTGCTGGGGCTGGAACATAGCCCCCTCATTCAATTACATCTTCACCAGCTTTCTATGTTTGATCGTTACCTTCACTGCCTAAGCTTGACTGTCCTTGAACTTGCTCTGCAGACCAGGCTGGCTTCAAACTCAGAGATCCACCAGGATCTGCCTTTCCAGTGCTGGGATTAAAGGTGTACACCCAGCTCTAAGCTTCTCATTGGTTCCTTTTCACAAGCTAGAAAGTTAGTTGGATGGGATCTTGCCCTGAGGTCAACCACTCTCTTAATCCCATTTTCTTAATCTGTTTATCTCCTTGAAAACAGGATTTAGCTCTATTCGTCTTCCTGGTGCTCCTTTATTCAATTTCTACATTTTGTATTTTAACTTGCTGAGCTTGCTCCTTTTCATTATAAATCTTTATTAGAGTTACCACTAGTAACCATACAAGAGTCTATAGAAGGCTGTTTGAGATTTCCTCTGCCAATGGAATGAATCCAAACCTCATTACTTTAGCCTCAGGCAGACTCTTTGGCAAGGGCAAAAAGCAGCCACATTCTTTTTTTGTGTTACCAAAGTAGCATAAGTACAATCTCTAGGCAACATACTAAAATTCTTCTCCTCTTTACCTCTTGGGCCAGCCCCCAACAGGTCAAGTAACTCTTAAAGAGCACCACTGTCTTCCATGTTCCTACCAGTATGGCCCATAAAGTAGTGCTTAAAGCATTCCACTGTTTGCCTAACCCAAACAAAATTCCTCCAAACAAAATCACGGTCAGGCCTATCACAGCAAAACCCCAGTCTCTGGTGTCAATTTCTTTCTTTCTTTTTTTTTTTTTTTTTTGAGACAGGGTTTCTCTGTGGCTTTGGAGCCTGTCCTGGAACTAGCTCTTGTAGACCAGGCTGGTCTCGAACTCACAGAGATCCGCCTACCTCTGCCTCCCGAGTGCTGGGATTAAAGGCGTGCGCCACCAACGCCCGGCTTCTGGTGTCAATTTCTATCTTAGGGTTTCTATCACTGTGAAGAGACACCATAACTAAGCAACTCTTAAACATCATGGCGGGGAGCATCTTGTAGCACAAACTCTAATTGGTCTTAATAAAAACCTGGAGTCAGATATTAGGGGTAAAAGCTGAGAGATCAAAGAAGACATGTAGTCAGCCACAAGATAGACCTTTTACCTCTAGTGAATCCTCAGACTAAAGGGTTGATCCTGTCTCTATGAATCCTCAGACAGAACCCTCAGACTGCATCTGTCTCCACCACACCTCAGACTGCACTGAGCTCCGGCTTCCTCCTACCTTATATTGCTCTCTCCACCCAGCCATATCCCTTCCGGTCTCCACCTCCCTAGTGCTAGATTAAGAGTGTCTGACTCCCAAGTACTAGGATTAAAGGTGTGAGCCACCAACACCTGGCTGGATCCACTTGTGTTCCAGGGTGGCCTTGAACTCACAGAGATCCATCTGCGGGCCCCCCCCCCCATGCTTAGGTTAAAGGCGTGTGCCACCACTGCCTGGCCGCTATGGCTAACTAGCAATTTTGTTCTACACTCTGATTTTCAGGCAAACTTTGTTAGATTACAAAGAAAATATAACTACAACATCTTGATTAGAAGGCAACAGGAAATGGTCTAAGACACTTGGCATGGCTTGAGCATATGTGATACCTGAAGCCCACCCCCATAGTGACACACTGAGTCCAAAAGGCAATACCTACTACAACAAAGCCACAACTTCTAATAGTGCCACTCCCCATGAGCCTATGGGGACCAATTACATTCAAACTACCACAGGTAATGTGTATTGTATCATTGTATGTTGGAAGAATGTAATTTGTTCTTTGATTTTATAGGGGGTTAGAGTTAAGAGATTGTCCTCAGTCTCAGAAGAGACTTTAAACTTTTAAACAGCGTTGAGACTAAAAGATGATGGGAAGTGCATTCATACTATGGCCAGGAGTCTATGGTGGCCAGGAAGTAAATATGGTGGTTTAAATGTCTCCCATGGACTCTGTCATTTGAATATGTGATCCCCATTTGGTGGCACTGTTTGGGGAAGCATAAGGTAGTGGCATTAGGAAGGAGGTATGTCACTGTGGGAGAGTTTTGAGAGTTAAAAGACACCATTTTAAGTTTGCTCTCTCTGCTTCATGTTTTAAATGTGAGCCCTCTGATCTACTCCAGCAGCCATGCCTGATACCTATTGTCTCTACTTCTTCATGTAGTCTCATCCTCTGGAACCCCAAGTTCAAATAAACTCTTTCTACATAAAAAATAAAGAGTAAATAAAAGCTCTCTTTTACATGCCTTGTTCTGTCTCACCATCTTATAATGCAACAAGAGGCCTTCACCAACCATATCCTTGAACTTCCCAACCTCCAATCCTGGTCAAATAAATATCTGCTATAGCTTAGATCTCCCGTATGTTGAAAGACTCCCCTCTCCATCCAAGATGCTAGTGGCATATCATGAAACCTATACAAAATGAAGCACAACAGAAGGGAGACACATGGTTGAAGATATGCCTTTGAAGAAGATATGGGGAATCCAGCCCACCGCCCCTTATTCCTTAGATGACACAAGGTAGTCACTTCATTGTTGCAGGGCATTTGACAACACTGTGAACACCAAGATTGTGTGGTGTGGCTCAGTCCTAGCACATACCTTTAATACAAGAGCCTTCTGCTTGATTATTATGAACAGGATTAAATAAAGTCAACCATAGGTCAAGAGGCAGAGCAAGCAACCAGCTGACAGAAAGTGAACATAGGATTATTAAGAAAAAAAACAAAGAATAAGAAATGAGGATGAACAGAGACACACACAGAAGTAGAAGGGAGGGACACTGAGTTGGCAGAGATTTTTGTTTGAAGCAGCATGGGAGAATGAGGCTTCTGGGACTGAGGAAAAGTTCAGCTGGGTGCTTTCTCTGCCTCTCTGAGCTAGCAGGCTTTCATCCCAGCATCTGACTTCCAAGTCTTTATTGAAAAAAACTGAACAACTGAGATTCTGTTAAAAACAACACTTCTTTTGCAATGTGCTCCTGACATGGTATACTGCCTTATCACAAACCTAAAATCACCAGGGTGACCAACCAAGGACTAAAGCCTCCAGAATTACTAGCCAAGTAAACCTGTCTTCTTTTTCAGTCGACTGTCTCAGGTGTGACACAGCACTGCAAAGGGGACTAACTCATCTTCTATTTTTCATAAGATAACCAGTTGTGAATATTCTGATACAGCAACAGAAAACAAAGTAAGTCTATTAGAGATCATACTTTTTTTTTTCCTTGCTTGTTAGAGATGGGGGTCTCACTGTCCTGTCCTGGCTGGTCCTGAACTCACTACCTAGAGCAGGTTGTCCTTGAACTCACAGAAATCAGCCTGCCTATGCCTCCTGGGAGATGGGATTAAGGGTATATGCCACCACACCCAGTTTGTTACATTTTTTTAAAATCATCATTAGCTAGTAAAAAACTAGATCCATGACATTCACTCAATGGTCCTTCAGTACATAAGTTTTTCATTACCACAATTCCTGATGACAGTGCCAAACGCATGTTTCTTTACAGTTCTCTAGTAAAAATGCACAGAAATGAAAAAACTGTATAAGAGATAGATAGATAGATAGATAGATAGATAGATAGATAGATAGATAGATAGACAGACAGTCAGAAAGACAGATAGATAGATAGATGAAATTTAAAACACTGACATCCTAAGTTAAAAACTTAAATTATGTGCAATGTTCTATAAGATTCATGAAATGTAGACCAATGCAGTCATAATTCAGACACAAAATAAATGCAGAAAATGGAGTATGGCATAGTAAAAGTTCCATTGCTATTTCATACTCTTAAGGTTCATTTAATGCATACACACAATATATAAGTGAATGCTGCATAAAAATGGCAGGAACAAAAAAATATACCAAGCCAAAGAAAGAAGTACAGCAACTTTCAATAAAAATAAAGTGGAAGACATTGCCAGCTAAAAGATAATTTCAAATGAAAAAGTTTAAGTTGTAAAAGAGGCAATAAAGGACTGTAGGCCTAACTTAGTGGTAAGAAATTTGCCTACTATGTATAAGACCTAGTTTCAACATACCAAAAACCTGAGAAAAAAAATAAGAACAGAGAGCAGAAAGGAAAGGAGGAAGGAAAAGAAGAAGGAAGGAAAAGGAGAAAGAGAGTATTTGATAATATTTTCCAAAATCAAGCAAGCAGAAATACATGGACAGCACCTCACCTCTCATGTATTCAGAGTTATCTGGGAAAATTCTTGTGCAGTACTTTAGAAAGGCTGGGTCAAGACAATATTCACACACAATATTCATACAGCCAATAAACATCTTAAACTTTAAAACTAATGAATGTAGGCAATAGAAAAGGAAATGAACAAAAACTTAGGTCCCTACGGCATTACATAGTACTAACTGTAAATTCCAATATCAAGGATTGATATAGCCCATTCTCTTGGTCTTCCTTTTGGTTCTCCTTTATTCCTTTTGGTAAAGCCAAGAGGACTCAGTGGGCTTTGTAACCTTCCCATAGATTTTTATCAGCTTGACCAAAAGACTATCTCAAATATATGTAAATTAAGTAAAACAATATATTTGTTATTGTAAAAGGTTTCAAGACAAGTAGCCCAGAAGCAACACTCCAAATATGCTGCTGCCCCTCACCCCTATCCCCATCACGGCACTGTCATCTCTACCATGCCTTCTATATAAAACAGGAATTATAAAGCATGAATTCAGGTCAGGCAGGAGAAATATTTCTCAATTTTCCTGTACCAAAATACAAAACAGAAAGTGAGAGAGACAGACAACAAGACCAAGAAATAAAGACAGAAAGACAGAGACAGAAGGGAGGGGACAGCAGGATGAATGATTTAAGAAAAAAAAAGTCATCTCCACAGAGTTGACAAAAAAAAATAAATGAATAAAACCAGAAGTCCATTAGGCTTTAAGTATCCAAATCCCTAAAAATATTCATTCAATATGACCCAGAAATTCAGTCATAAATTGAATATATTCAGTTTCTTCTAGAAAAAATACTAGGTTAAATATATAATACACATATAAGAATGTTCTCCACAGTAATGTTTACAATATTGCAAACTACTGCAACAATATTAAATGCCCACCAGAATAAGGATGGTAAAACTATTATACTACTATAACAACATGAAATATGATGCAAACATTTTAAAAACAAGTAGCTATATTTAGTAAGATAGAAATATGTTAATATTAACAGTAAATAAATATAGATTATAAAAATGTTAATATAAAAGAGTCCTACTTTTAACATAAAAGTTTAGTGAGATAATTACAAAAACAACTTGCAATAAATATACATAAACATTAAGGCCATTCAAGAATTCATAAAGTTAAAACTCAAGTCAAAGAATGAAGTACTTACCACCAAGTCCCAGTTATTTTGTTCAAGCAATGTAATAGCTTCATCGATGTTTTCAATGCCGGTACATGCCTAAAAACCAAATACATATGCATTTTTTAGGATTTTAGAAATGAGGTCAGACTTAAAATATAAATGGTATAAAACATAATTTAAACTGCATATAATCTGAATGAAGTCAAGACATTAAGTGGCTCATACTTCTCAGTAGTTAATACATAAGAGTTTGAAAAGTCTTTCTTGCAAATATTAACAATTACAGGGATGGGAAGAGATGACCTAGTCAGTAAAGGTGCCAACCCTGACAACCTGAGCTCAATACCTGGGACCCACATTATGGAAAGAGAATCAACTCTTGTAAGTTATCCTCCGACCCCACATGTATGCCACAGCGTAAGAAAACGCAAACACAAACACACACACACAAACACAAATGAACAAATAAATGCAGATTTTGACCAGGAATGGTGGCGTATGCCTTTAAACCTAGCATTTGGGAGGCAGAGGTAGGTGGATGTCTGTTGAGTTCTAAGCCAGCATGGCCTGAATAATGAGTTCCAAGCCAGTCAAGACTACCCAGTGAGACCTTGTCTCCCTCCCCAACTACGAAAACAGAAACACCCTGTGAAAGCCAAGAACAGCACATGAAGCAAACACAGAAACACCTGCTGGAGATCGACCTTTTTATTTTCCCCTAAGACTTAAAAACAAAATGACAGAATGTAACTATCCAAGCACAGTACTGAACACTCAAGTAACAAAATTCTCAAATTATGAAAATGAAGCCATAAAAAACTTTCAAAATCAATCTGTTACCATCGGCATAAACTTAGACATTGGGAATTAACTAGCACGTTATTTATCATAAGCCAATTTATACTATCCTTTGACCCTCTCAATAATCACAGAAATGAAACATATGTCCATTAGAATTCTTACACATAAAAAGTCAATATGAGCCAAGTAACTTACGTTTCTTTCAATCCTTTTACCAACTTTTTGAAGTAGCTATTATGCCCATTTTAACAAAGAGAAATCAATGTTTCAAAGATACTGTCCTGGTTTCATTTTTGTTGGTGTGATAAAATACTCAGACAAAAGCGACTTAGGGGAAAGTTTATTTTTAATCACAATCCTAAATCTCAGTCCATCACTTCAGGAAAAGTCATGAGAGAAGACACTTAAGACATACTGTAGTTTGTTTTTATTGTTGAGATAAAGACATCATGACCAAAAGTAACTTAAAGAAGGAAATGGTTTATTTTGCCTTGAAGGAAAGTCAGAAACTCAAGCAGGCAAGGTCCCTGGAGGCAGGAACTAAAGCAGAGGCCATGGAGAACACTGCTTACTGGTTTGCTCACAGAGCTTGCTCAGCCTTTCTTATACAAACCAAGACTGTCCAGAGGTGGCACTACCACCAGTAGGTTGGGTCCTCCTCTATCACCTATCTATCAATCAAGAAAATGCCCCATGGACTTGTCTGAGGGGATCTGATGGAGACCCTTTCTCAGTTGAAGTTCCTCTTCCCATTTGACACTTGTGCCAAGGTGACAGAAAAGTAACCAGGATCACACAGCAGCTCACACATCACATCACAGTCAAGAGCAGAGAGAAGGAAGGCGTGCATGCTTAGTACTCAGCCAGTTTTCTTTATCTTATACAGGCCAGGGTCAAAAAATATAAACATTTAATATGAAAATGTGGTGAGCTCTTAATTTTATGTAACCTCAACATCCATTTTGAATAGAGGCTCAGAAGAGGACATAATTTAAAATACCACACCATGCTCAAATAGCTGAAGCTAGTGAACACAAGACAAAAGAGATGTGATACTAAACCCAATTCTAACTTTCCACAAATAAGGACCATAGAACTCTCTAATTCCTCTCACTAAGAATTATTTTCCATTGACACTGAGTTTGAATATATGACTTGATCTCTTTCTTATGAAAACTATAATAAGCATGTGGCGGTATAGTAACTCTGACCATGTCTTCAAAAGTATGAGTTTCTACTTACACTTCTATATGTCATCATTGTCCTAAGATGGGGGGGGGGGCATCTCTAAGATCCTATGAGAAGA
>NC_022016.1:77035604-77041363 GCF_000317375.1 Microtus ochrogaster | reverse complement strand
ATATGGGTACACATACACGCATACACACATACATACACAAACTAACTAACCACATAACAGTGTTTTGGCCAATGACAGACCATCTATATGACAGTGCTATACCATATGTGTAGAATGTTAAATCAAGTCAGTTTGTTCATACAACATGATCTCTCATGATCCTTTCCTCTAGGTTCAAACCCAAAACATTACACATTTTCTACCAGACTTATATCCCTGGTCCACTTTTTCTTCCTTCTCGAACAAGATATACAGTACCATTCAATGACCATTTCTACTAAGTCTATCATTTATAGGTCTATTTATAATTATAGGTCTATTTATATTGATTGGAATTTCTTGTGATTATGGGTTAATACTTTCCTGATTCTTTATATGCTTGATAACTTGTGATTATATCCAAATATTTTGACCTTTTCATATTTTGAATGCTGAATATCTCTAAATATTCTTGAGCCTTGTTCAGGAGCACCTGAAAGCTTTTGAAGCTTCCTTAAAAGTTCTGCTTGAGCCAGGCAGTGGTGGCGCACATCTTTAATCCCAGTCTTTAGATGGTGAAGGCAAGCAGATCTCTGTGAGTTCGAGGCCAACCTAGGCTACAAGAGCTAGTTCCAGGACAGGCACCAAAGCTGAGAGAAACCCTGGCTTGGAAGGGAAAAAAAAAAAGGTTCTGCTTTCCTTTTGAGTACTCTGGGATACCTCAGTATATAAAAATATACATTGAATATGTTCCACTTTCTATGAAAGCCTCATGCACCTGGCAGAAACAAATATGGGCTACGGAGATACTTTATTTCATTAACATTTTCCATTTTGTTTTATTTTATTCTTTCTTATGAATAGTTCCAGCACTTGACAAAGAATTTTAAGTATCTGAGAAATGCATGGAAAAACAAGTTTCAGGGCAAATGATTCATTTCTGGAAAAGTTATAATGTATTTCGGCATAATAAAGCCTCTAAAAAAAATACTCTGGGAAAGTCTTCCAACTTTTTAAACCCAAAAGGCTCTAAACTAACTTAATGAAAACTAAAGACTTCATTTCACATTTAAAAAAGAATTGCATCTCACAATCTTGAGAAATACCAGTTTCTTTTTCACTTTGATTACTAATTTTGCTTTCTAAGTTAATGTCATCTTTACGTTAAAGTATAAAATTAAAGGGATTTGTTTCTTTTTACTTTGTAATTCTCTGAGTTAAATGGTAATCATAGATGGATGTGTGGCAGGTAAATAGGGGATATTTTTATTTTATCATAGTAGAAAAAAATATATGCTGTAGGATAATGCTCTTGCACACTGTAAAAAATTGTCCTTGTATTGGTTTAATAAAACACTGATTGGCCAAAAGCAAGGCAGGAAGTATAGAAGGGGCAAGCAAACTAGGAAAATTTCTGAAAGGCAGAGTCAGTCACCAGTCAGATGCAGAGGAAACAAGATGAGAATGCCTCACTGAGAAAAGGTACCAAGGTACATGGCTAAACATAGACAAGAATTATGGGTTAATTTCAGTTGTAAGAGCTAGTTAATAATAAGCTTGAGCTAGTAGGCCAGTTTATAATTAATATAAGCATCTGTGTGTTTCTTTGGGACTGAATGGCTGTGGGACAGAAACTTCTGTCTACAAATAAAGATTTGGAATGTGTAACAGACAACCTAAGCAAATTATTCTATTTCTTTGAGTATTACCTACAGTGAAAAATAATATCTTCCTTATGAGTACTGTGCTGGCTAGTTTTATGTCAATTTCACACAAGCTAGATTTGATCTAGAAGAAGAAACCTGAGTTGAGAAAACAGTACCACCATCATGAGCTGTGAGCAAGTCTGTGGACATTTTCTTAATTGATGATTGATATGGAAGGGCCCAGCTCACTATGGGCAGTACCAGTCCTGGTCTCTACAAGAAAGCATACTGAGGAGCTGGAGAGATGGCTCAGTGGTTAAGGGCACTGACTGCTCTTCTAGAGGTCATGAGCTCAATTTCCAGCAACCACATGGTGGCTCAAGACCATCTGTAATGAGATCCGACGTCCTCTTCTGGCATGTGGGCATACATGGTGGCAGAATGTTGTATATATAATAAATAAATAAATAAATAAATAAATAAATAAATAAATAAATAAATAAATAAATAAATTTTTAAAAAAAGCATACTGAGCAAGTCATGATGCACAAGCCAATAAGCAGCACCCCTCTATGGTCTCTGTATCAGTTTCTGCCTCTGGAGTTTGAATTCCTGTCCGGACTTCCTTCAGTGATGGGCTATGAATGTGGAAGTATAAGCCAAATAAATCCTTTCCTCTCCAAGCTGCCTTTCATCATGATGTTTCACCATAACACTAGTAACCCAAACTAAGACAAGTATTATTTACTAATATGATAAATCATTAGTATGACTAATATGTGCTTTACTTGGTAAATTCTATGTACACGTGTATGTACAGAAGCTCCTAGACTTATTAGTGAGATTATATTCCTGTATACCCACTGCAAATGCCATGTCAAAATGCATCTATAATCTGCAACATATTATAGCTTAGCAAGACCGTGTTTGGTACAGTGTCAGTTAGCTATACCTCAACCACATAGCTGTCTGGGAGTTTCAGCTTACTGCCCAACAACATGAAAAAATATCTAACCATGTAAAGATAGCATGAGAAAAGATCAAAATTCAAACTAGAATTTCTGTTGAAAATCACCCAAAGGAAAAGTTGAAAACCTATTAGGTAAAACCACTGTAAGTCAAAGTCTATGGAAGTATTTACAATTATGAGAATGTGCATATTCTAATAAAACTAAAATAATTTATCATATGTACTATTTAGTTTGAGGCTGGGGATGTAGTTCAGTAATGGAGTGCTTGCCTACTATGTGCAAGGCTTTAGATTTGATCCCTACAACCAGAAGAGAAAAATTAAATAAAGATCTGATCTTCCTATAACAGAAAACTTTAAAACACTGAAAACAAGTGAACAGAATATATGGAAGTATTTAGAGCAGTGGTTCTCAATATTCCTAGTGATGCAACCCATTACTACAATTCCTCATTTTGTTATGACTCTTGACCATAAAATTATTTTAGTTGCTACTTTATAACTATAATTTTGCTACTGTTGTGAATCATAATGTCAATATGTTTCCCAATGCTCTTGGGCAACCCCTATGAAAGAGTCATTCTGCCCCTGAGGTCGCAATCCATGGGCTGAGAACCACTGATTTAGAAAGTTAGCATGTAGCGTTTGTCTCTTTTTATGTTAACAGTATCTTTATAAAAATAATCTGAACCTATATTGCTATAATCTAACTAATTAGCTCCTCCTGAAAAGAAAAACCCTGCTTGATATGGATATAATTTCATCTGTAACCTAAAATGTATGTTCTCAAGATGGTAAAATATTTAAGCTTGGCACCAAGCCTGATAATCTGAGTTTGATTTCAGGACTCACGAAGTAGAAAAAGAGAACCAACACCCATAAGGGGTTCTGACCATAACACATGAAATGTGCCATGCATCCATACATTCACATACACACACAAATACACATGCATGCACACACACACACACACACACACACACATACAGAGAGAAACGAAGCAGGGAGGTGGGGGAAGGAAAAGGAAAGAATAAAGAAATTTTTAAATGAAAAATACAATGAAATTTATTGTTCACAGGAAAAGACAAAAGAAACCATCACAGAAAAAAAAATGTACCAAGACCACTGAATGAAAAAAGAGGAAAAAAAATAAAACATCAATTTTTTGAGGTCAGACAGACCTGGAACTTGAAGCAATCCTCTTGCCTCCTGAGTGGTGGGATTACTAGCGTGAGCCACCAAGCCCATCTAGTTAATTTAATTATGAGCTACTTCATTACAAATAATGCACAGCTTCCCAAAACAAAATGTACCTCTTTAAAATTAGTTGTTACTGTCAATTAACAACTACATAGTTTTAAGTGTTATAAGATCGTTTAGAACACAACTTCCAAGAATTCTTACAATTGCAAACCATAGCATTTCTAGATAGTTTTTGTTTATGAATGTTCAAAGTATCTAATTTACATTCTTTTCATGAACAGGATAACAGCAATAGTAATTACATTTGACTAACATTATATATAAAGAAAATACACACCTACCTAATTACATATTCATTATGTTTACTATTTCTTATATTTCTTGATAGGAAAAGCTCATAATTTTATGATTAAAAAACAAACATGAGCACTTTCTGTACACAGTGTTAGGAAAATTGTACTTTGAAAATCTGGCTGTATATATTTTTCTTATTTATGTAACAAAATTTGCTGAGAGAATATGTATATTTTTAATCCTTTTGTGTATTCTACTTGTACAATAACTGACATACATTTGAATAATGTCTAGATTTTGAAGAATTATTTGTGTAATGGAGAATTAAAACTTTGTAGACATTTAAAAATGAAAATTAATTGTGCTTGGCTTCTCCAAAAGGTTATCATGTGGAATAAATGCCTTCTAGAAGCATTCTCCTTGAATTGGTTAACCAAAGATTACACTATGTTTGCAGCTGTCAAATGTAGTGGGACAGCCTGCAGTATGTTTTTTGTACAAATACAGGATTTAGTGCTCTTCCACAGCAGATGCCTCACAAACCACTTGTAACTCCTACTACAGCAAGTCAATGGTTCTTGCCTCTGAGGGCACTTGCACTCACTTGCACACACTCACACATAGATACACATATACTCATAATTGAAAATAATAATAGTTGGGGCTGGAAAAATAGTTCATTGATTAAGAACACTTACTTGCTAATCTTCCAGAGGACTGAGGTTCAATTCCCACCACCTACATGTTAGCTAACAACCGTTTGTAACTCCAGTCCCAAAGAGGTCAGTGTCCTCTTCTGACCTCCAAGAAACAAACATGGTGCACAGACATGCATGCAGGTGAAACACTCATAAATAATAACTGGCAAATACCAATTTTGAATACGAGGGCCAGGCATAGCGGGGCACGCCTTTAATCCCAGCACTTGGGAATCAGAAGAGCAGGGATTTCTGTGAGTTCAAGGCCAGCCTAGTCAACAGAGAGATCTAGACCAGCAAGGGCTACATAGAAAAGACCCTCTTTCAAAAAAGAAAAAGCATATTGACAAAAAAAAAAAAATTAAAGTTGAAAAAAATTAAGAAAAAAGAAAGAGAAGTAGGCTAGCAATTTCCACATTACAGAAAAACTCAGACATAGGCAAGAGATACCAAATACTGAGAAGTTAAGTGTATATGCAGTACAAAAAGAATATGACTGTCAGTGCTTCCATCACAGAGAGGAACATGATTTCAAAAGATACCTCAGAAAAGGCAGACAGAGGGGTTGGGCCTGTGCTAACCAAGTCACTATCGAGTGAGCACAAGAGGCAACGTGGAGCAGCAAAGTATCATTTACTGTGGGACCCTCATCTTCCAAAAGTAGATTACTCCAGCTTTTATCCTTTATCTCAGACAACTGTATCACCTACCTTCTAGCAAGTAGAGTTCTAAACTCCACATTTTATTAGGCATACTTAAGTTACATTAACTTAAGTCTGAGAACAAGTAGAGGGAGACAGTATATGTACATACATCTGGCAACTTTATGTACATACTCTCAAGTAACTATCTTTTTTTAATTCAGTGAAAAAGTTTTCTTGTTAAAAGAAATTATGAATTATACCAGTATGAATTTTACCCAGCTTAGTGTGTCACTGCTCATTTTCACATCAATCTTCTAATATACTG
>NC_022016.1:77014903-77034759 GCF_000317375.1 Microtus ochrogaster | reverse complement strand
CATGGTAGCTCACAACTGTCTGTAACTCCAGTCCAGGGAATCTGACACCTTCACACCAGTGCACATAAAATAAATAAAAAATAAATAAATTTTAAGAAAAAAAAATTACTAAACAAAGAATAGCATGAATATTCAAATACTAGAAATGGAGGAGGAATTTCTAGACTTAGCACAGACTGAGTCAGCCATCTGCCAAAACAATTCAGATAATTTACTCTGCTTCAGTGCTTACCAAATTCAAATACTGATGACCAAACTGGTTTCTCTGGTATGTTAATACCAGGAAAAAGGCATCATGAATAATATGCACAACTAAAAGTATCCACTCCTTTGTAATATTCTGGTTAATAAGTAATCACAGCACTAGGGAGGTAGCTGCAGGAAATCAGGAGGAGTTCAAGGTCAGTAGTTCAAGACCAAAGGGTCAGAGTTTAAGACTAGTAGTACAGCATGGGCTACAGGAGACGGTGTATACCCAAACATACACCCCACCTCATCTCTCTCACACACACAATTCTGGTTAATAAATCCATCTCAGGATTAGAGAGCTGGTTGAACAATTAAGAATAGTTCAATTCTCAGCACCCACATGGTGCCTGACAATCATTTGTAACTCCAGTTCCCTGGTACCTGATACCTTCTTCAGGCCTCTGTGAGTACCATGTACACACATGGTACAGATAGAGGCATACAGACAAAACATAAAATAAAAATAAATCTTTTTTGAAAATCTGTTTCCTATGCAGCTGTTATTCTAAGTCAATTACCCAGAACATTATCACTGAAATAAAAAATAAACTAAGTCTACAAAGCAAAGGCTCAAACTATGAATTTCTGATGAGGGTGTCTACCTTTTTCATTACTTGAAATGCATTTCACAGAAATATCAAAGCCAAATATTAACAATTGTGGTTAAATTCTAGCAGTATCTTAAAGTTAGAATTTTTATTTATTTTCAAATACATCAAAGAGGAACTTCTGTTTATGATACCACATGTATATAAATAAGAACACAAAAATCATACAGGCCAGTCAAATGCATTTGTTCATATACACTACCTTCTCCTCTAAACAAAAATATATGATTGAAACCAATGTCTCCCTTCAAATGCCCCTCATAAGTCTTAATGTCTTCACACCTAGCCTACTATCAAACTGTTTCTCAAAAACTACTGGACTTTCTGCATCAAAACAAAAAAAAAAAAAAATCTCAAAGATTTACTACATTTAAGCCACATTTAACCACACTTCAACTTGCCAAATGACAAAAAGAGTAGGAAAAAGAAAAAAGGAATACTTTAATACTTGAAGTCCTTTATTCGTTGAATATCCCTATTCTGAGAACCCAGTATGTCCCAAAGCTGAAATCTCTTCAGCATCAGACACTTAAAACATTTTACATTGTGGAACATCAGACTGTAGATTGTTTGAATTAGGGACACTCAACCAGGACAATCTATTTAAATACTCCAAACTCTGTAAAACTACAAACACGTGAATTACTAGTTTCAAGAATCTCAGGTAAGTGCGCAAAACAAATATATGAAATTCCTGGCAAGTCCTTCCCTCTTTCTCCAGTGCGGTTGTCTGTAACAACTTCTTTCTACCTTATTGTTTGCTTCATAAAGTTACCTAGCTTTTTATTTCTCCATTCCTGACCTCCTAAATGAGCTAAAAGAGAGAGGCAGATATTAGACTTATTATATTTCTCTCGTTGCACAACCTTACTCCTAGGTGGTCATAACAAACATTCGTGCCAATAGAGCACTGACAACACCCACCCAAGTCTAGCTGATGAACCAGTAGTTCACTGGAGCTACTTATAGCAGCATGGGTGACTCTAGAGCAGCATTTTGTGCCACAAAAAAGCTTCATCTTCTATGACTCATGAAAGCTGCATCACTGAATGATTACACTGGGAAGTTACAGTGTCTGTGTAACTTGTAGGCAGCTCTACTGAAGAGTCCCCATGCTCCCAGAACCCCATTAAACCCACTGTTACCAAGCGAGACTTAAGCAGTATCATTTCCTTGATCTGCTGTCAGTTCCAGATCTATTTTTAACTTCTCACAGCTCCCTAAAGTTGTGCAACACAAGTGTCCCCAAATAAGGACAATCAGAACCAAAGAGGAGTTTAGGGTATCACCTTTGACCTGTTCTAAGACATGTAACTAAGGCATCTGGGAGTGGCGCAATAAGGACAATCCCAATATACCCGTTCTTCTACGGGTAAGAAAACATTCAAAATAAAGCTGAGACATATGGAAATAGGAAGTAGCTTCCTGGGCAGCCCTCTTCTATGGAGTATTGACTACAATAAAAACTTCCCTGATTAAAAGAGTCCACAATGTGGCTGAAGGACTAGTAGATGCATGTAGTCCCTGAGAGTAGGCCTTATGGAATAAGACTATAATCAAGTTCCAGTGGCAGTTTCACGGCCTCTGCTATGGGTGATAAGAGAAGCAACTGAGGTATGGCTTAACCAATAATGGGGTCAATTAGAAAAATGAGATCTTGTCTTATACTGTACGAACTTAGCTGAGAGTAATTTTTTTGTTTATTTTTATTAATTTATTCACTGTTTTTATGTATGGGTGTTTTGCCCACATGCATGTATGTGTACCATATGTATGTCTGGTGCCCACAGGGGTCGGATCCCCTAGAACTGGAGTTACAAAGGGTTGTCAATTGCCATGTGGGTACTAGGAATCAAATCCCAATCCTCTGGAAGAGTAACAAGTGCTCTTAACTGCTGAGCCATCTCCCTATCCCCAAGAGGACATTTTTTAAAATTCTTTTCCTGAGCATTTTCAAGTTAGGAAACACTACTAGAAAATTTTGTACAAAATTTGGAAGGCAGTGAAGAAATAGCTAACATTAGTACTCTCCAAAGTCTGCTGAGGGGCTGTGACGGAGCTCAATTGGTAGAGTGCTTGCCTAGCACACATAAGGCCCAGTGACCAATCCCTCCCACAGCATAAACCACACATGGTAGTACGCATGTGTAATTCTAGCATTTAAGGAATAGAAGCAAGAAGATGAGCAGGTGGAGGCCAGCCGATGCTACAAAGAAAGTCCAAGACCAGCCTGAGCCATTAGCAGGGTCATGTCTCCAAAAAGAAGAGCAATGAGTCTAGGTGTACTACCAAGCAGCTCTGGTAGTACACTGTCTCACCTCAGTGGCATTCAGCACAAGACAGGCCTAGAACTGCTCCAGAGTCATAGTAATCATCCTCATAAACAAAGATATAAAATTCTCCAGGAAAGTATCAGCAACTTAAGTAATATTTGAAACAGTAACAAATCATGATTGACAAGTTCGGGCCAATGGGGCAAATCTGGCTTCACATTCTTCAGCTCCATTATACTCTTATGGGACCATCATTGTATACAGTTAGTTCTTGACCAAAACACCACTATGTGGTTCGTGACTATACTATTATACAAACTTTATTCTGGAAAGCTATAAAGTCTTTCCTTTCTTTAAAAGAAAAAATATTTGAGCAACAACAAGTTTATGTGAACTAAAAAATTATTAGGTTGGTAAAATTGTACTAATAAGTCTCAAAAACAGGAATATTTTGGTAAGTTTTACAAACCGCTGATTGTACATCTTTTAGCAACAGAGAGAGAATGGATCTTAGTAAGCTTACATTCTCATTTCTATCCACAAGAGGGAGCAAGTATTTAACAATTCTTGGAAATTTCATTATACACTTGTTTTCACATAAGACTTTCAAAAAAAAAAAAAAGACTTTCCAAAAATAGTAATAAAAAGGTAAGAAAGTCTACCATGACCAGGCACATTGATAGGAGCTAAAATTAGAGGGTAAAATGAAAGCTACTGTCCTAGGGTTTCACAGGTCTTTTAATCTACTGATTCCTTACATGAATGCCGACACACCTCATTTTTATAACCTACTGTAGATTACAACTTATAAGTATTCACTATAAACAGAAACTAAAAACATGATGTAAAGAGTAAATAAACTGTCATAATCTAATTTATAAACTAAAACTTTACAGGTAGAGGATGTGGCGGCACTTGGGAGGCTGAAGAAAGAGGCTCAAAGCCAGCAGTGGTAACATAGCAAGTTCAAAATCATCCCTAACTATACAGTGAGACCCTGTATTCAAAAACTCCCCTAAAACTGCTACTATGCTAAGCAACATAGCATTAAGATTGCAGAAGGTTGTGGATATTACTATATTACTATCTTCTTTATTCAGAGTTAACTCCAACAATCTAAACCACCTGCCTTTTTCTTTATTTTACTTTAAACACAATGTTAGCAAATTAACATTTATCTCTGGAAATAACTAGTTATTAACAGCATTTCCAGCATTTAGGAAAGGGAAATCTTCAAAATGTACTAGCAATAATAAAAACATAAATGCTAATACTGAAAATTAAAATTATGTTCATTAATGACATATGAATACAGTTCTTTGGTTTTTTTACATAGAAAGGATAGATTCCAACAAGGCATAGTGATGTATACCTATAATTCAAGGACTCAAGAGACAGACGCAGGAGGATCTAAGAATCTAAAATCAACCTTCCACAGAATAAGGCCTTGTCAGAGAGAGGGAGGGAAGAAGGAGAGAATACAAGAAGTGGGGGAGGGCTCCAAAAGGGAATAAGGAACTAAGCAGATGACTTCAAAAAAAGCTCCTCAAATTAGGTGTGTTTATATAGACGTAATGCAGGGAATGCAATATAATTCAAGGAATATTCTCAGAAAAACAAGGTATAGTTTTGGTTTGGGTTGGGTTGATCGTTTTTTTCAAGACAGGGTTTCTCTATGTAACCCTGGGTGTCCTGGAACTCATTCTGTAGACCAGGTTGGCCTCAAACTCAGAGATCCACCTGCCTCTGCCTCCTAAGTGCTGGTAATAAAGGCATGCACTGCCACCACCCATCTAAGGTACAGCCCAGCTAAAGTATAGGTTTAAAACAAACAAACAAACAAAAACCTATATAGCACTCTACAGGTACAGGCAGGGTGCACAGTTTGAGGCCAGCTGGCTGCAGCACAATATATTCTGCTTTTGGTACCTAGAAGCAAAGGAAACTTAGGGGGTTCAGAAAGTCACAAGTTTCAGAAAGTTCTTGAAACATACAAGATTTGCCAGGCAGTGGTGGCGCACACTTTTAATCCCAGCACTTGGAAGGCAGTGGCAGGCAGGCCCCAGAACTACAGAGAAACCCTGTCTCAAAAAAAAAAAAAAAAAAAAAAAGATTCATAAGGCCCTCCCTGAAGATTATATAAGCCATAACAATTGCTGGAGAGTATAGACTCTGCCATGTCAGTCTGCCTAGAAGTCATGCAAGGAGCTCCAGGGATGCAGCTTCCATGACTAAGCTAGGGTGAGTTTTTCAATGACAACTGCCTTTTAAGTCATTCATACTGCTGTAAGGAACCCTCACCCACACTCCTGTAAGTAACCCCAGGAAACCACCTGGTCTAGACTTGAGTGGAAAAACTGCTTTAGTCTGTCATCAGTGCCCTATCTGATGTAAACAAGTTTGTTAGCATCTCCCTAGAAAGTGTCACACATCACCAACCTAACTTCCATAGACCGTCTCAGAGAGAAAGAAAAAAAAGTTTGAATCACAGTGAAACTGACTTCAAAAGCAACTTACCAAGTTGACTAACTCTGCAGATTTAAGAAAACTATTAACCTCTCTGAGCTTCACCCATACACTGGTAATAGTAACCACTTTATAATCCTGTTAAGTACTGAATATAATAGCTCAAATATTATCTGCATTTTATAAGTAATAAAAATGAAGCAATCATATGACATACCGGGGGGCGGGGACAGTAAGGCAGAACTTCTTTAGATCTAGCAATCTTCCTTATCTTTTTTTTTTTTTTTTTTTTTTTTTTTTTTTTTTTTTTTTTTTTTTTTTTTTTTTTTGGTTTTTCGAGACAGGGTTTCTCTGTGGTTTTGGAGCCTGTCCTGGAACTAGCTCTGTAGACCAGGCTGATCTCGAACTCACAGAGATCCGCCTGCCTCTGCCTCCCAAGTGCTGGGGTTAAAGGCGTGCGCCACCACCGCCCGGCAATCTTCCTTATCTTGAAGCTACCTTGTCTGACATTCATCACACCAACTCGTTAACAATAGCGTCCATAGGGTATACTTTTTACCATCTTTTTACTCCAACTAAAATGGATTTTTATATTTTAAATCCTTGTGAACAGTAAAGATAGGTCTTTTGTTTTCATCTTTTTGGTACTATTTAGTCTATTTACATTTAATGCAATTATGAAATAGCTGATTTTAGTTCTACTATCTTGTATTTCTATGTTCAAACGGTACTCATTGTTTTTAACTATTTCTCATCTGCATTCTTCAGGCCAGTTTTTAACTATATCTACTTATAAGCAGTTGTTGAAATGAGTACAGTATTCCCCCATAACTTATCAGCCTACCTTGAATTAATAGTCCCACACCCTTTATCTAATCTATACAAGAAATCCACTTGCCCTTCCCCTTTGCTACTGTTGCCATCTATCATTATGGTATTTCCTGTAATCTTCATTTCTTCTGTAGATCCTATTTCCATCTAGTATCATTTCTTTACTGCACAAAGAGGGTCTTTTCACATTTTTATGATACCCAGGTCTGTTAGCAACAATTTCTCAAGTTTTATTTTATTTATGTATTTTTCCTTCTCTCACCCCCCCCCACCTTTGGTTTTTCAAGACAGGATTTCCCTGTCTAGCCCCGGCTGTCCTAGAATTTGCTCTGTAGACCAGGCTGACCTCAAACTAACAGTGATCTGTTCACCTCTGCCTCCCGAATGCTGGGATTAAAGGTGTGCACCACCATCGCCTGGCTTCAATTCAATATTTTTGAGGTAAGAGATTAGGTACTAGCAACATGGAGATGAACATGACACAGCTCTAAGTCTCAAAGCATTCAATAATAACTAACAAATTGATGTTTATTTCCATATACAAATGACACAAATCTAATGCTGCCGCATCTTTTGTTTGTTTCTTGGGTGTTTATGTTTTTGTTGTTATTGTTTGAGATGGCTTCCCTATATATCCTGGCTATCTTAAAACTCAATATTATACATACCAGACTGGCTGTGACCTTGTAGGAATTATCAAGCCTCTACCTTCTCAGTATTAGAATACAAGTATGTGCCACCATTACTAGCTTGTCTGGGGGTTTTAAGTTTATTTGGTTGGCTAGTCTGTTGGTTTGATTTTATTTATCTGGCTTTGCTTTTTGTGTTTGTGTTGATCCTTGTCTTGTTACTATAACAAAATAAATGAAAAGAATCAACTTTAGGAAGAGCTAACTTTAGCACAGAGTTCCAGGATAGTCTGTCATGGCTGCAGGATCTTGAAGGGGGAGCTGGTTACATGCAGGATCACAGGAAGCACAGTGTGACGAATGCTGGTACTCTGCTTACTTTCTCGTTTTTATGAATTCCAGGACTCCCAGCCCATGGAACTGTACTACCCACAATTAAAGAGAGTCCTTCCACATCAACTAACTTAGTTGAGATAATAATATCCCATAGCCAGGCCCAGAAGCTAACTAAATTAAGATCATTTTTTTTCTAGATGTGCTAGGAGGCTTGTCTCCTAGTTAATTCTAAATCATTATCTAGTTGACAATCGATATTAACCATCACAATCTATTTCTTGTTTTCTTGGGACATAATCTCAAGTAATCCAGGCTACTAGCTAAGTAGCTAAGAATGACATTGAACTTCTGATTCCCCTGCTTCTACCTCCCAAGTGCTGGGTCTAACAGGCATGTGCTACCTACCACACAACCTGGCGTTCTGCAGTGCTGGGATGGAACCTAGTCAAGCACACTACATCCCTAGCCCTGGCTTTTTGCTTTTATTGAGAAAGAGTCTGACATAACACAAGCTGCCTTCAAACTTGCTATGTGGGGAAGGCTGGCCTTTGAACTCATAATCCTCCTGCTTCAGCCTCCTAATATCAGGACTGTATGCACATTCCACCAAGCCCATCTTAAAATTGCTACATGCTAATGACAAAATCAGGATTTGGAAAAAATCATTCATTTCTTTCAAGTAATTAACTGGTTCTTAATTCAAGCTCACTTAACTAGAGTTCAAATGAACACTCCAGTAAAAATATGCCCTGTGTTTACAAAAAAAGAAAAAGAAAGAAAGAAAAAGACCATTAGGCACTAGGAATATGCCAAAATGAATATGGATCTAGTTCTACACTGTATGTAATTCAAAGATTAGTAAGAAAGACAAACCAGTATTTTCAAGGTAATGTGATAGCTACATTAAAGAACGTGTGTATACAAATAAGAAACACAGAGAAGGAAGCAAACACATGAGAAAGGACTTTGCGCGGACAATGTCTATGCAGAAATCTGTGAAGACAGACAGGCAGACAATAAATGCCTAACAAATACAAAAGTTTTTTGTGGGATAATCTTTGTGTACACTGTGAAGATTTGTCACTCGAACTGGTTTAATAAAAAGCTTTATGGCCAACAGCTAGGCAGGATTTTCATGGAAGAGTAGATGCTGGAAAGGGTAGAGACATGAAGAATGGCCGGTCAGTCATGAAGGAAGCAGAAAAGCAGCATGGGCTGTAGAGAGTAAAGGTAATAAAGCCACGAGGAAGAAAATAAATTAACAAAAATGGGTTAATTTAAGTTAAAAGAGCTAGTTAGAAACAAGACTAAGCTATAGGTCAAGCTTTCATAATTAATAATAAATCTCCAATTTGTGATTTGGGAGCTGACAAGGAGGGCTAGAAAAATCTGCCTCTAAGTTTTGAAGTGATATAAGTTCAAGAAAATTACAAGCACCAAAATATTCTTTTATTTAAAAAATTTTTTCATTTTGTATACCAAGCACAGTTTCCCTCCCTCCCCTCCTTCCACACCCCTATCTCCTTCCCCCATCCACTCCTGGGGGGGGAGGGGGAAGGCCTCCTTCCCTTGGGGAGTCAACCAAGTCTGACATACCAAGTTGAGGCAGGACCAAGACCTTCCCTCAAGACGAAGCAAGGTATCCCACCATAGAAATGGGCTCCTAAAAAGGAGTTCATCCACCCAGAATAAGTCCTGGTCCCACTCCCAGGATCCCCCTTAAACAGATCAAGCCACATAACTGTCACCCACATTCAGAGGGCCTAGTTCAGTCCTATGCAGGTTCTCCAGCTGACAGTCCAGAGTCCATGAGCTCCCACTAACTCAAATCAGCTAGCTGTCTCTGTGGTTTTCCCCATCATGATCTTTACCCCCCTTGCTCATATGATCCCTCCTCCCTCTCTTCAGCTGAAGTCCAGGAACTCAGCCCAGTGCTTGGCTGTGGGTCATTGCATCTGCTTCTATCAGTTACTCAATGAAGATTCTATGATGACAATTAGTGTAGTCACTAATCTGATTATAGGGGAAGGCCAGTTCAGTCTTTGCTGGAGTCATCCTTGTAGATTCCTGGGAATTTTCTTAGCACCAGCTTTCTCCCTAATCCCATAATGGCTCCCTCCAGCAAGAAATCTTTTATTGCTCTCCCTCTCCATCCTTACCCCTACTTGGCCATCTAAATCCCTCATGTTCCCATCCCCCATCCTCTCCCTTCTAACCCCCCTCCCAGTCTACCCAGGAGATCTTAACTATTTGCAATTCCTGGGGCCCTCCATGTATGACCCTCTTAGGGTCTTCCTTTTTACCTAGCTTCTCCAAGGTTGTGGATTATAGCCTGATTATGCTTTTCTTTGTGTTTAATACCCATTTATGAGTGAATACATACTGTGCATGTCTTTCTGGGTCTGGATTACCTCACTCAGGATGCTTTTTTCTAGTCCCATCCATTTGCCTACAAATTTCATGATGTCATTGTTTTTTACCACTGAGTAGTACTCCATTGTGCAAATGTACCACATTTTCTTTATCCATTCTTCAGTTGAGGGGTATCTAGGTTGTTTCCAGGTTCTTACTATTATTTGTAACAAGCATCAAAATATTACTAAAGTACATACATACAATATATACTACAAAAAATGTATAGGCTATAGAAAGCCAAATAACAAAATAACTGGCATTGTCAGAGCCAAAAATATTGTTTTATTTTATATAGGCATTTTAGTATGAGGTTAAAAGATGAGACAGGAGCTGGATGGGGTGGTGCTCATCTAGAGAAAAAAGTATGAGTTTTAGGATGGTCTGTTATATAGAGTTCTACAACAACCTAAACCTTCATCTGGGCTTGGATACCAACTCAAAAATAAAAAAAAAAACAAGGGGTAAGAGGTGAAAAATGAGGCTCTCCTCCTCTGGAAACCAGAAACATACATAAACTGGGTAGTGGTTGTGCATACCTTTAATCCCAGCACATGGGAGGTGGAGGCAGGAAGATCTCTGAGTTCGAGGCCAGTCTGGTCTACACTGGAGTTCCACAACAGCCAGGAATACACAGAGAAATCATATCTCAAAAAAACAAAAACTAAAATAATAAAACAAAGAAAAGAGGATTACCTAAAAACCATATGAAATAGATGGAATGAAGGGGAAATGGACAAGACAAATAGACAAAGGTACATTAGCACTTTCACAAGAAAAAAAGGACAGAAATGTGGAATCATCTAAAACAGAACACAAGATCAGTGAGTAATATTTTAAAGTGGAGAAGACTGCAGTTAAAACTGGAAAAAAGTTCAGAAAAAGGAGTCAGAGGAAAAGAAGCATACAGAAATCCAAGGAAATACGAAGGAACACATTTCTAGAGAGATGACTTAAGTAGAAGGACGAAAGCTAACAAAGTTCACTGAATTAGAACAGTTCAAAAGATTAGAGATAAACAAAGTATGCTGCAACTGTTTGAATACTGTTGGTTCTCTCCAAAAGTCATACTGGAGTTTAATCTCCATCATGAGGGATTAAGAGGGTGTAAAGTTAATCAAGCTGTAGTGCTTAGATGGCATAAAGCCCTCGTGGATCTGTAAGGAAAAGATAAGAAAACACATAAAGCAATACAAGCATTGTCACTTGTCTGGAGACAGCATTCATCATCTTGGGACTCTGCCATCGTCAGTTCAGACACACCACTGGTAAGGCTGAGGCAGGGGTTCATTTGAAGCTAAGAATATGAGATTAGCTTGAGCAAAATATTAAGACTCCATCTCAGGAAAAAGAAACAGGAGGTGTGATGGCAACCCTATAATCCTACCACAATTTTACAAATGGTTTGTTTTATTTAGTTTTGCTTTGCTCTATTACGTTTTGTTTTTTACAAAGTCTCATAGCCCAGGATGGCTTCTAAGTCACTCTGTAGCTGAGGCTAGCCTTAAACTTCTGATCTTCCTGCCTCTACCTCCTTTAATCTGCCAGTCTATAGCTTTCCAAGTAGCCAGTAGGTAGTTAGACCATTAGCAGTAGGCAACTGTCAATAGAAGTAGACTAAGTTTTTCAAGGTAACTATAGTACCTACAGCTTTGAGTTCTATCCAATCGAAAAGCAACTATATCTATTACTAATCTATATGACTGATGCAAGCTCAGCAGATCCAGAAGCTAAGCAGGCACTGTCGATTTCCAGTCCTCCTACACCATCAGTGAAACCGGCCCAGGTTTAAGGTAAGACTTGCAAACGGAAGACCCCACTAAGCCAGTGGCTTTGCTTTAAGCCAAGCAAGTACAACCTGCAGCCCACAGGATACACGCACCCCAGAACAACTGTGAATATGGCCCAGCACATTTACAGACCACATTGTCATACAACAGTGTCAGATATTCCCCCAAAGAAATGCTGAAACAAAGTATTTTATACTCCATCTCTCAGGCAAACCAAAGTTCTACCAAATTTGCTCTCTGCCCACAAAAGTTGTAAATCCACTTCCTTTCACAGTCAACTGTAAGTCCACACACATCTAGAACTCCGGGTGAATAGGTACAGAACACTTTGCCTGGTCAAAATACAACTTTAGACTGGCTGTTACTCTAAAATAAACCTGAGTTTAAAAAAAAAAAAATTTTTTTTCACTACTCAAAAGAGTGAGCAACAACCAGAGGAATGTTTAGGCAGCTAGCTGCTTTTTGAATCTACTTCCTAGAACTCTACAAATCCTCATTCATCAACAAATTAGATAACGACCTAATAATTTGGTCAAGCATGTTTCTACTAATTCCCATGGGCTTCCCCAAATTCCGTTAACCAAACACACTATAACTATTTCTTCTTTTGGAAAGTCATCTGTCTGTCAAAATTTCATTTTTAATGGCACAAGTTTAAGAACTGTAAGGTCTAATAATTATCCTACCTGCAAGGTAACATCTTAGCACCCAATTCCATGGGTACTGGCAGAAGATAACTGACTCCTACACCAACAATGAACCATAGCAATACCAATGATCAGAGAATCAGCATTTTCTTGTATACTACTTCCCACATAAAGTAGACCATCTGCACATGCAGTGAACTACATTACAGAAAAGAATTCAGAACCAAGAGAACGCAAGTATCTTACAGTAGAAAATATACATGTAATACACATGAGAGGCTTCACTCCAGTGGAAGCCATTATCTGTTTTCTAAAAGCTTTTCACTATGTTGAGATCTTTGAAAAGAGAGACAAAAGCAAACTGGGCTAGCATGGAGAACTATATCACTGAACCACTGGGAAAATTTGTTATAAAAATTACACATTAAGAGCCTAACGTCGTATCAGGTACATTCAAAGCAGTCCAAAGCTAGAAGTTAAAGTTATAATTCTCCACTGACAACTTAAAAGATTATTTAAATTTATTTTCACCTCATTTTAAAAAAATCAAAGGGTAAGCCAGGCAATCGTGGTGCACGCCTTTAATCCCAGCACTCGGGAGGCAGAGGCAGGCGGATCTCTGTGAGTTCGAGGCCAGCCTGGTCCACAAGAGCTAGTTCCAGGATAACTATGGCTGTATACAGAGAAACCCTGTCTCGAAGAAGAAAAAAAAAGGCTACACCTAAATTGGATATGCTTTAAGGTAAGAGTATTTGGTGTTTAACCATGAGATCCTGAGTTTAGATCCCCAGAATTCATGTTTAAAAATATTTTTTCATGCCAGGCAATGGTGGTGCACACCTTTAATCCCAACACTAGGGAGGTAGAGGCAGGCAGGACAGGCTCCAAAGTTACAGAGAAACCCTATCTCAATAAATAAATAAACAAACCAACAAATAACCAATAATAATTTTTTTTTTTTTTTGGTTTTTCGAGACAGGGTTTCTCTGTGGCTTTGGAGCCTGTCCTGGCACTAGCTCTGTAGACCAGGCTGGTCTCGAACTCACAGAGATCCGCCTGCCTCTGCCTCCCGAGTGCTGGGATTAAAGGCGTGCGCCACCATCGCCCGGCTCAATAATAAAAATTTCATGAAACGTATGTATGTATGTATGTATGTATGTATATAGGCATGGCCAAATGCACTTGAACCACAGTGCTAGAGCGCTAAGGGGGATGGAGACAGGAGGAGTTCTGGGGCTTGCTGACAGCCATTCTAGCTGAAACCTTAAGTTCTAGATTCAATAAAAGATTATGTTTCAAGCACAAAATGAAGAAGGTAGAAGAGGATACCTGATGTCCTTTTCTGGCCTCCCCATGTGTGAGCATGGGCACACATGGACTTTCACATGCATACGTGCACACACAAAAAAATAAATAAAACCAAATTCAACCACTGCTTTTCAGTAGGGAAAAAACTGGGTCAGGAACAAAGAATACACAAGATAAAGATGAAAACTTTCCTCTTTAAAGGAACCACTGTCAGGATAAAGGGTTGGGGAGCAATAGAGAGGAGAATAGTGGGATACAAATGATCTGATTGGGGAATGGTAAGAGGAGCTCTTTAGAAAGAGCAAAGGTAAATACTGGAGGAAGGAGGGTAAAACAACAAAAAGGAGTCTGAAAAAAGCAATAAGGAGTCATACTATTAACTATTTAAAAACATAATACACCTAATTCTGTGTATAAACATATTGTTTAAATGAACTTCTCTCATAAGATTGACAAGGCTCCCTCTAAGAATCAAAGACCACCTAACAAAAATACTAGTACCAGACATAAGAAGCCCTCTTTTGAATTGTTTGGTCAGGGCTATCCAAGGAACTCCTAAAACACATTGGTCATTGCTTTTGCCCCCTAGAGGTGGAAGGTAAGTCCCTACTGCTAAAGACATTGTGCCCTTCAGAGATAGGACCCAGAGTCCCCTGAGCACGAACTGACATGAATGCCTCCTCCTTGAGGACTAGCTTTCATGATATCTTAAGGTACAATGAAGTTGTCTGAAGCAGAAAAGCAACTAATGGTCCTACCTAGCAAGGATGCCTCTGAACCAGAACAATGACCAGCACTGCACAATAATGCTAAAGCTGCAGTAGTGACACACACGCAGTCTTAGTTAGGGTTTCTATTGCTGTGAAGAGACAGTATGACCATGGCAATTCCTATAAAGGAAAACATTTTTGGTGGCTCACCTACAGTACAGAGGTTTAGTCCAATATGGCATGACAAGAAGCAAGGCAGCCATACAGGCAGACATGATGCTGGAGCTGAAAGTCCTACATCTTGCAGGTAACCGGAAGTGAGCTGAGACACTGGAAGGTATCTTGAGCGTATATGAGCTCTCAAGGCCCATCTTGACAGAAACACACTTTCTTCAACAAGACCCACAGCTACTCCAAAAAGGCCAGATCTCCTAAAAGTGCCACTCCCTTTGAGGGTCATTTACTTTCAAACTACCATGTATACCTTGGTTGTAATCAACAGTTCTTCAATAGGATTTACAACCAGCTCAACAAGAGGGAAACCACACCTGGAACTGGAAACCTAGCCAATTACTAAATGTCAGTGCAGTCATGGATCTTGGAGGAAAACCTTCAACCATCACTTTATCAAACCAGCATAATTCATAACAACAATTTAAACACTTGCCCTTTTATGCCCATAAGTAAAGTCTTCATTCCCTCCAAGGAAATTTCTCCATGTAACAGATGAAGTCCATTACAGAAAACTACAACCTGTCAAAATGCAGAGTTATAGAGCCCAGTCCCAATGGATACATCTACAAAACACTCTCATGCCTAAGGCTCAAGGAACACTGTGCAAGAGGACACTGAAATACTGTAAGAGACAGAGAATTAGAGAGTGTGCTATGAGATTGTGTCTCATTACTAATGTTAGAAGCTACACCCATAAAATCTCATCAACATGAATCCCTAACTATATTGAACAAGGATAACACCAACAGACATGTCAAAGTAGACAGAGGAAGGCCCACGAGACCTCAACCCTACACAAAAAACTACAGGCAACTAAGGAATGCTGAGAATTGGTGAAATAGTCTTCTCCAGGAAAGAGCACAGCAATTGGTTACCCAATACCAAATGGGTCAGTTCTGAAAACATAAATGACAGGAATATTACACAGACTGAGCAGATTTCATTTAGAAATATACATGTATAAACATATATACATAAAAGAGCAATTAATGAAAAAAAGAGGCCATGAATTTGAAAATGAACGAGGGATATATAAGATGTCTTGGAGAAAGGGAAAAAAGATGGTATATTATAATCTCAAAAACAAAAAGAAAAACTTTTAAATGTTCTCTCACTAACACTTCTAACTGACAATTCAACTATTAAAAAATTCAGAGAGTAGCAAAGAAGGGGTTAAAATTGACTGAAATCTAACTCTAAAGCCATTCAGGTACATATAACCTAAAACCCTTTTTCCTTTACCTCAATTTACACTTATTCTTTCCAGCTCAATAATTCCTCTATAACCACAAATAAATAAGAAGGCAGGTGCAATTATTATGTTAATTCAGCCAGACTACCTTTTGAAATTATCTGCCAACCTCACTTTAATGTCAATGATTAATATTTAACATGATGAACAATTCTAATCTAAAAATCAAAATTTAAAAAAAAATTAAAAAATAAAAATGTCTACTTTAGAGATCGGGAAATAATTCAGTAGCTACAATGCTTGCCATGCAAGTTTGAGGATCTGAGTTTGGAGCCCCTGAACCCATATATAGCTGAAAACTAAACCATACACCTATAATTCCAGCATACCCATAGCAAGATTGAAGGTGGAGGCAGAAGCTCAAGGGCCAGGTGGCCTGGTGTATGAAAATACAAAACAAGTAACTCTGTCTCCAACAGGTGGAGGGCAAGAATACTACTGTTCCCTAGCCTTCACACGGGCCATAGCATGCATGCTTCGGCATTCACAATAAATATGCATGTGTATGCACTCACATGCATACATAACATATACCAAAAACAAAGCACAAAAAAGAAAATGTTACCTTTAAAAAGTTTAAGGGAGGCCTAGGAGATGGCTCAGAACTGAGTTTAATCCCCTAAACCCAAGTAAAAAAGCCTGATATGATGATGTGCATACCAGATCTCAGCACTCCTATGGCAACATGTGTGGAGGAGACAGGAGAATAAGTCAGAAGATAATGGGCCAGCTGTAGCACAATTCTAATTGGTCTTAATAATTAAAATAATTAAAATCAATCTCTCTCTCTCTCTCTCTCTCTCTCTCTCTCTCTCTCTCTCTCTCTCTCTCTCTCCATACTTCTTCCCCAAATGTCCTTCTCAATAATTTTCCAACATGCTCTTTCCAAGTCCCCAAGTCCCTGACCATTCAGTCAAATGATTGGCCATATAGCCCATCAATCAGTAAACAATCCCACATCTGATTATTTCTCCTTCAAAGCAAATGTACAGTCATGTGTACTGCTGAAGTTCTACCCAACAGAACAGTGTCTTTCAGGGCTGACCCAGAAAGCAGTTTTAATGTTGCAGCTGGTGGTGCCTGCAAATCATGCAAAACCATCGGTAAACCAGGTCCTAATCTTCTCTTCCTCAGTCAACCAATCATAGGACACAGCCTATGAGGCTATAGATCCTGGTTTGGAAAGCCTTTTAACAGCATTAAACAATAGGTATTTGGGGTAACTCCTTCATGTAACTTTTTGTGCACTCAGGACTTGCTCGAGCCTGATCACCTATATACCACTTCCATTTGATAATGGATTTCTGCTGCACATGTCCTACTTTATGGCTTGATGGAGCATACAATACCCAACTCACTGTGGGCAGCTCAGTGTGCATAGTAACTTGGTGGTCTGTTGTCAAACATTCAGCCACTAAAGCAGGGGTCAAGAGCTGTTCCTCAAAGGGAAAACTGTTGTCTACAAATAATGGTAGGGCCTTGCTCTAATATCCCAAAGTTCTCCTTTATATTCACTTATGACGACCTGCCAAAGGCTCCACACAGCATCCCTTTCTGCCAATGACACCTCAAGTACCATCAGGTCTGCAGGATCATATGGTCTAAGTGGTAGAGCAGTGTCCACAGCATCCTGAACCTGTTTTAGAGCCTTCTGATCCAGGACCCAAACAAAGCTAGCGGCTTTCCAAGACCCTTGCTATTTAGGGAAGAAACACACCCAAGTGAAGAATGTGCTATCTCCAGAATCCAAACAGGCCCACAACACTGTGCTTCTTTCTTGGTGCCAGGAAAGGACAGATGCAATAACTTATCCTTCACCTTTGAAGGAATCTCTCTGAATGCCCCACACCCCTGGACTCCTAGAAATTTCACTGAGTCCCTTGAATTGTGGTTGGATTTATTTCTCATTCTCTGGCGCAAATATGTGTTACCAACAAATTCAAAGCAGTTGCTACCTCTTGTTTACCTTGTCCAATCAGCATAATGTCATCAATATAGTAAACCAGTATGACATTTTGTACATGAGACAGATAAACAAGATCCCTTTAGACTAAGTTATGATACAGGGGTGGAGAATTAATATACCCTTGAGGTAAAAATGTGAAATTATTCTATTGGCCCTGTCAGCTGAAAGCAAATAATTTCTGGGGTTGTTATGGACAGATATTGAGAAGAAGTATTTTCTAAATCTGTAACTGCATTCTATGTACCAGGAGCTATGTTAAACAAACTCAAGTAAGAACACCACATCTGATACAGCAGCTCAATCAGAGGTATTACTTAATCAAGTCTGTGTTAGTCAACTATCATTCTCCATGATCCATCTACCTACTGTCCAGACCATATAGGAGAGTTAAAGAGATAGATATGGTAGGAAGCACTATTTCTTGATTGTGACTACACTTTCCATTGTGACTACAACCTCCTCATGGACTAGCTCTCTATCTCCCCTCTAGGAGCCTGCTTAGCCTTAAGTCTGGTTATAGGTCTAGAGCTATGGATGGGCGCAGAGGGGCATCAGTACTGCCTTGCCTGGTATCTCCTTCAGGGAAAAATCAATGAGGGTTCCATAGACAATAAAAAATTAATTCCCTCAGACATAAATTTCTGCCTTAGTTAGGGTTTCTACTGCTGTACTAAAACATCATAATCAGGGCATTTTCTTATTAACAGAAAAAAAAATAGAGCCAGGGCACAGTCACAATCAAATCAAAGCAAAATTAAACTTTAACAGTATAAAAAGATCAATGCTCGACACCTGGGAGTCACTTTAGTGATGCTGGCCTCTTGTTAACCCATCCAATTCTGATGGTCTAGCAGCCATATAGGACCTTCATTTTACTGTGGAGCTATTGAAGTATTAATGCTTCAGAGAATCCTACATGAGAGCTCGAAAATACAACTCAACAGTTCCAGCTAGGACTCCCAAGGAGTTCTTTCTCAGACATCACTATTTCGTTTCATGGATCCCAACTTATACCACAGAAAAAGAATTTCAGTGAGATGGCTCAGTGGGTAAAGATACCACAAAGCCTGACAGCCTACGTTGAAGCCCTGGGACCACATAGTAGGAGAGAACTCCTAAAAGTTATTCTCTGACCTCTGTAAACAATGTGGCATACATCATACACACACACACACACACACATGCACCGTGTGTGTGTGTGTGTGTGTGTGTGTGTGAACTCTTGGGTATGTAGTACTTTACCCAATAAATTCCCTATTTAATAAATGCCAATTTTTTTATCACACACAACTTAATAATGGTCAAAATGAAATTAACAGAATTAAACATTTTCTATTTCAGACACCTAATAGCGTTACACATGTTAATTCATTTTTCATATTGGGAAACTGAGGCAGATGTATAAAACAACTCGTCAAAGAGCACAAGAGTGGCAGCACTGTGACTTAAATTCAAGTGGTTTGAACCTCGAAGACATATTCTAACTACAAGCTAGTAAATTTTATTCTCTATGCCAAAACTTTATCTTCTCAACAATCTACAACCCAAACACTAGAACAGAATGGTCTAGCCCTAAAGGACAAAGGACAAAAAGAAAGGAAACAAAGGACAAAAGTTAACTAGACACCCTGCACCACAGTACTCAATCTCCCACCCAAGGTAATCCCTCCATCATTAACTATGCCCCCTATATACTTAGCTTAAACCCTAATCTACATCATCACAAGGAATATCATCCTCTTTTGCAGAAGTTATCTGTGTCAAACTGAAAAAAAAAATAAGAATCAAAATACCATTTAGAAAGGCCAAGTGGTAACAACATGTGTGTGACTTACCATGGAGTAGTGTTATAGAACACTAGACTTGAAATATGTAAGCAAATAAAAGATTAAATGTGTGAGTCCCAAAATGAGAAAACTTATAAAGCAATAGAAGTCGTGCTATAAGAGATATAACATCAAAATAAATGTTAAAGTTGAGCCGGGCGGTGATGGCACACGCCTTTAATCCCAGCACTTGGGAGGCAGAGGCAGGCTGATCTCTGTGAGTTCGAGACCAGCCTGGTCTACAAGAGCGAGTTCCAGGACAGGCTCCAAAACCACAGAGAAACCCTGTCTCGAAAAACAAAAACAAAACAAAAAAAAA